>NC_049207.1:53544936-53657436 GCF_013347855.1 Anguilla anguilla | reverse complement strand
AAGGAAGATAACATAACATCATGACGAGAACAGGCCATTCGGCCCAACAATGCTCACCATTATCTTGACTAAATTGTACCTAGTGCTCTGATTACCTACAGACCTACTGATACCAACAGTGTTTAACACCATATCAGACCTGGTCTGAAAAGTTTTCTGCCTCTACTGCGTGACCTGGCAGGCGATTCCGATCATTGACTACTCTCTGCGTGAAAGAATTCTTCTTGATGTCTGTACGGAATTTGCTTTTTGCAAATTTCCATTCATTTCAACTCGTTCTGCTAAATGAACACCAACCTCAAAGACTCAAATAATCTCTTGTAGTTCACTTTGTTAATTCCCTTTATGAATTTAAAAGCTTCAGTCAAATCACCCCTAAGTCTCCTTTTGCTAAGCTTGGAGATAAACAGAAGATAATTTTATTTGACTTTTCTGGAAAAAGTGATTTATTTATGATACTGCTTTTTACTGTGTAAAAATTTCAATTGTTTTGAGGTCGCTATCATTTAAATGCATATTTTCATAATATGAAGTGTAACAGCACTCATATTTACATTCATGACCAACTGACTGGTTAAGGTCATAGTCTTTATGTATATTAAATGGCAGAGAAATCATTTCAAGGTTGGAAAAAATTAAGAAAGCTATTTAATGTCTTTGTCACACATTTGTGTTTTTTTTAAATCTCAAAGACAAAAAGATATTTCTAGTCCTGTAAGTCATGTGATGTGGAAGAGTGTGCATGATGGAGAGGGTCACTTAAGGATATAGCTGCTCTTCCTAGCATGCTGACTGGGTAGCAACAAATAGCATAAAGTAGATCATTACTCTAAATATGGGGAAGTGAAAAAAATAAAGCCAATGCTAGCTGTGCTAGCAACATGTCACCACTGCAGTACATCATCAGACTCCCTCGTGCTTAAACCCAAAAAAGCTCTTTCTGTACATTAGATTATCATGGGGGGAAAGTGCAGTTGTAATACTACTTTTTTTTTTTTTAATATTTTTTGTGAGGCAAGCTTTTGCGGAGCAGCTGCGGTGTATTTCACGCCTCACCCATGGCCAAAGTTTCGGGGATAGCGCATCAGAGAGCGGCGTCTCGTTAAACCCCCCTGTACGGAGCGGGGGAAATGAAGAGGATTTTCGATTTTTTGATGTGTTTCGGCGGGAAGATGAAACGGCGTCGGCGCTGGCAGTGTCCTTTATTACCTCCAGCATCCGGCTTTATGCACACAGTTCGCTCGCTGCTTTTCATGTTTTTATGTTTTTATGTTTTGATGAAAATTCCCTTTTTGCAAAAAAAGCGTTCGAATGTTTTAGAACGAAAACGAAATAAAAATATAAAAACAGGTAGTCGGTCCGTTTTTTTTTTTCTTCCTTCTGTGATGTTAGACTTTTTTTTTTTGAGGTGTTGAAAATCCGTCTGCGTTCTCAGCCGCCTCCGCGTTTCTTTATACGTTTCTCTGGCACGTTTTAAATATTTCCCGGGACAGTGCTGTGTGGCGGTTGCAGCGAAAGCCTCTCTTTTCTTTTCCAGTACGATTTTGTGGAGCTCCTGGACGGCAGTCGGCTCATCGCTAAAGACAAGCGCAGCCTGGTCGAGCCGGAGGGCGGGGTCCGGAGGGCGCGGTCCGTCAGCGTGCACGAGGCCGGCTTCATCCAGTACCTGGACTCCGGAGTCTGGCACCTGGCCTTCTACAACGACGGGAAGAACACGGAGCAGGTGTCCTACAACACCATCGTCATCGGTGAGCCTGCTGGCCTCTCCTTTCCGATACGCGGAACCGACTCGACAGAAAGAGATTTAATGATCGAGCGCTCGCGCGCACTCTGCTAGCAAAGCAGAGTCTGATAATGAGGGGGATCTTATAGAGCAGCATGCGATATGTACAGACGATTTAAAGGCAGAAAGAGCTATGGAGAATGTGGAACTTTACGCAGACATCAAAAGAATTCAATGCCATGTCTTGGGGGCATTCTTTAATGCTCTCACAGTGGGATGTTCTAGCTTTCAGCTTTCTGTTTGAATATTTTATGTATTCATTTTATTGATCATTGAGGAAAATGCACATTTTTAAAATTACATTGTGGATCTCGCTGTGGTATGCAAGTGCTGTCAGACAGTGGAGACCTCTGGGAAGGGAACATGGAGCTTACCTTAAACCTGACCACCGACCATCATCCATACTGTGGAAGCTTAGCAATCTAAGCACGCACTGCCCATAATTAGACAGTTCTTCTTTTATGCAGCATATCTAATGCTGTTCCGTTAATTACCCTGCTACACATCATTATTTCTGATCATTTTAACTGACTAACATGGATGTAAGTTCTTTATATCTAACTCCATTTTCATTATAAAGTCACAAAATACTGTATATTCTACTTGAACATCACCATGTGCTACCAGTGTGTCCATTGGGTTGAGTGTCTTGTCGTGTTTGTAACAGAAATGGGCTGTTACTCCTGTCGTGTGAAACATTTGAACAGGAGCCATTCTATTCCCCCGCTGTACATTTACCTGCTAATTCTGCCACGGCGTTCTGCGATGCAGTTTCCTTCACCCGCGTCAAATGAAATTATTTACAAATGAAGTCATTATCACCGGCAGTGTTGACAGCAGTATGAACACCCAGCGAAACCGTATGCGAGCGATAAACACACCTGAAATCAACCTCCTCTTTGGGAGAAAGCGTACGCCATTTGAGAGCGACACATTGATTTTGATAATGGATGGAAATTGTCATGTGTTTCAGAATTGATTCAACAGGTCTCTGACTGATTGAAGCTATTCACAGTGAAATATTCAGCTGGGGGGAAAAAAAAAAAGCAGACGTGCTTTCAAACAGATACTAAACAGTATGCTCAGGATTCTGATAATGACATTCCCTTTTTAAACATTTGCACTATCACTCTATAAAGACAAAAACAGCTAATGGCATTTCAAAAAAAATATATGAAAGTCCTTTTTGGCTGTGAGGGAGAGAGAATTTTGTGGCTGACTGACGATTGGTCATTATAATATGTTTGTATTTATGCAAAACATCTGGGGACGGAATATTTCTGATTAAATGTTGTTTAACTTGGTGTACAGTGAGCAGCTGTCTCGCACACGATGCAAAAGTGCAGTTATTTCAGCTTCAGGTTCTTACTTTTTTTTTCTCGACAGAGTCCGTGATGGAGTGTCCGCACAATTGCCATGGAAACGGAGAGTGCCTTTCTGGCACGTGTCACTGCTTTCCCGGGCTCCTCGGGCCGGACTGTTCGAGAGGTATGTCGGCCCGCGAAAAGTCCCAGACACCACCCCCCCGCCTCGTTGCGTGTAATTGCTACGCGTCGATGATGCGAGCGCCGGGTCCAGATGCGCTCGCCACGACGATTAAACCGGCCCCTCGTCTTCCGCTCTTATCGTTTGCCGCTCTCGGGTCCGTTCGCCGTTTTTTTACCGTTTCCGTACGCACGAGTGAATATGCAAACGTGCGCCATTCGGGCTAATGAACAGGTGTCTGTCTGTCTGTCTGTCTGTCGGAGTCGGAGTTGGAGTCGGAGGAGGAGGAGGAGGAGGAAATGATCCGTGTCTCGCTGGTTTCCCCTGCAGCTGCCTGCCCTGTGCTGTGTAGCGGGAACGGGCAGTACTCTAGGGGGCGCTGTCTGTGCTTCAGCGGGTGGAAGGGGATCGAGTGCGACGTGCCCAACAGCCAGTGCGTGGACAGCAGCTGTGGGGGCCACGGCGTCTGCGTCATGGGCTCCTGCGCCTGCAACACCGGCTACAAGGGCGACCACTGCGAGGAAGGTAAGCTCCGCCCCCTCTCCTGCGGTCGCTTGGAGACCGTGACAGTGTTACCGCCCGCCCGCGTGTCCGATGTCTTGTCAACCCTTCGGAAATTAGGGTACCATTTCACAGGCCGGTGATCGTCCCCCCCTCCCTGCCCCCCGTGTGAAAGCGGCTTCCCCTCCACCTCCTAGCGGTCTGTCCCACTTAGAAGAGCCGCTCCAAATCAACTCTGTTTTCAGCGTGGAAACAAACTCCGTCCGCCTAAAATTAGATTCTTCGTTCACGGTCGATAAATTTCATTTCCTTTTTTTTTTTCTTTCTTCTTTTTTAGAAGTTTTATATTTCAGGTCTATTTGAATTTTTACTGGAGGAAAGCGAGCCCTGGGGTCCCGGCTGTTATTTACTGGACATTGATTGCGCTGTGTGACTGTAATGTCTTACTGTAAGGCACATTTCAGAACAGGCCGCCTCGACATTTCCACAGACAATTGCTATTTTCAACTTCGTCAAGCGAGTAATTACTGGGATGTGCTCTTTGATATCCTTGTTCCCCTCAACGTGGGTATTTGTGCTCAGTAGTAGTAACGATAATTGCAGATTGGAATGGATTTTTCCGTTGTCGACTGATTGAATTAGTTTTAGATGCCCCAATATAATTCTAATTTTGCCAACACACCTTCATGCACACATTTTTTTTTTTTCGTCCAGAGGAATAGATCTTAACTCCTGTGTTCAGCCGGATTGATTGCATTGATCCCCGTTCAGAGACTTAACACAATTAACTAGACCAGATTCAGTCTTCAAGCAGTTGGCCCAACGTGTGAAAACGTTATCGAATTAAGTGAGTAATTAAATCCCATCATCTCCAACACGTTAAAGTAAATTAGGAGGAATACAATCCCAGCGTTCGTCTGAACATCCGCCCCGTGAGGTTTCTGGGTCTTCGTTCATTGACGGGACCACAGAGAGGCCAGCTTCCTGCTTGCAGTTAACAAGAGCAGGAAATCACTTCTTCATCTTTCTTCCTTAAACTACGGACTGACATTTTAATGAGGTTCGACTCATCTGCTCGGCTATCAGCAGATCCAATCCGGTCTCCATGCACACCTTTCTGTTCTTTTTGAAAGAAAAGTATAGAGGAAGTGTTCAGCCAACACAGGGAGGGAATTCAGATGTGACTACCAGCAGTATAGGACATTGATCACCTCTCATGCAATTTCCTGTCTGACACTCACACACACACACACACAAACACACGCACTCACACACACGCACACTCACACGCACACACAAACACTCACACACACACAAACTCACTCCACCCACACACGCGCACACACACAAACACACACACGCACACACACATACTCACACACACTCTCCCACAAACACACAAACACACGCAGTGGACTGCCTGGACCCGTCCTGCTCCGCCCACGGGGTGTGTATCCACGGGGAGTGCCACTGCAGCCCCGGCTGGGGCGGGGCCGCCTGCGAGATCCTGAAGACCACGTGTCCGGACCAGTGCTCGGGGCACGGGACCTACCAGGCCGAGAGCGGGACCTGCACCTGCAACGCCAACTGGGCCGGCCCGGACTGCTCCGTCGGTAAGACCCCCCCCCAAACCCTTGCTACCCCCCCCCCCCCCCCCCACAGCGTTTTTTGCTAAGGGCCGTTTTTGAAAAATGTTTGTTCTCCTTGTTGTTATTTTGAGTTCTTAAATCTGCCAACATGAGCAGTTCATGGCCTCCTTGTGCTCCCTGTGCTGATTGACTGCTAGTAATTGGTCCTTTAACGGTTCTGTAGACGTGCGGAGCAAAGCCTGTAGATTTATTCAGCGAGGTCTGGTTTTGTTTTTTTTTTAGGTTTTTTTTGGGTTTTTTTCTGAGAAGCTTTCCTGCCTGCTGCCCATAATTACGACAACAAGTCATTTGTCACATTCATCTACTTCCTCCCCGTCGCTGAAAATGTCTGCCACAAATACAAAACACCGGACGGTTTTTGTACCTACACGGCTTAGCACGATGTCCCGACACACTCTTGTTGATAACATCTTGTTACCTAACAGATGCGAGCTCTGAATTCTCGCGCTGTTATTTACCGCACAGTCTGTTCCGCGTTCAGACGGCCGGATTTAAGCAGTTTGAGCAGAGTGCTCCAGAGAAAAGCACCTGCCCCCCCCCCCCCCCCCTCCCCCTCCCAGGTCCATCCTCCCCAGCTTTCACCACCTCACCAAAGGCTCCCTTCCTCCGATATTCGCCATAATAAAATGTTTATTCATTATCCATAGAGGAAGTGGGCTATTAAGCCTGGAGCTAGTGGCAATGAGGGGCACATGATGAAGGTAATGATGAAGGTAATGAAAAAGACGGGGGACTCCTGCTGCTTGGGAGCGTCTTCAACCCGGAGCCTGTGGAGCGGTCTGCGCTCGGCAAGGGCCGATAACGGGAAGATAGTGAGGTTTAGTCCCTGACAGGACAGCGGGGGGGGGGGGGGGTGAACGGACATTTACTGCAAGAGCTGAGAAGGTGGGGGTGCCAGGGGGGGTAGGCGGGTGTAGCTGTGGAGGTGGGGGGAGCTGGGGAGGGGGGGGGGGGGGGAGGGGGGGAGCTGGGTGGGGAGGTTGCATGAGCTGGGTGGGAAGGGGGGGAGCTGGGTGGGGAAGTGAGATGGGGGGAGCTGGGTGGGGAGCTGGAGAGGTAGGATGGGGGGAGCTGGGAGGGAAGGGGGGCAGCTGGGTGGGGAGGTGGGGGGTGCTGGAGCTATGGAGGTGGGGAGCAGGGTGGGGGATGCTGGGTGGGGAGGTAGGGGATGCTGGGTGGGGAGGTGGGGGGAGCTGGGTGGGGAGAAGTATTGACGCGAGATTTCCACGGCTGATCTTTTCTCACGTCTGGGCTGATATTTAAGGGCGGGATGTGGGCTGGGGGCTCGCAGCACAGCGGGGTGAGGGCCTGCCGTTCACACACCTGAGCCCAGCGCTCATCCTCAGCCCAGCAGGTCCGGCCTTTTCCTGTTAATTAGCCCGGGAACTCCACTTCAATTAAATGCACTTTTAATTAGTAAGAGCCTGTCTCAGATCGACCCCCCCCCCAACCACTCCACCCCCCACCACCGCCCCCCGACACACACACGTACACACACGCACGCACACATACACTCTGGAAACCTGCATGCTAAGAGCTGATAAACACCTTTAGCACTAATGAAAAATTGACTCGCATCGATTCGCATGGAAAAGGGGGCCCTTAGAATCAAACAGCACTCTCTCCGGACCCAGTTAATATGCCAAAGTGCTCAGGTTAATCAAGACCGTTCAAGGTCTTTTAATAGGGGAAAAGCTCTACGCCGAGGGAAAGAGAACTGCCTCAAAACAGAAAGAGAGGAGTAAAAAAGTGCATCAGTGAGTGAACTTGGTCCCTATCAACAACTCCCATGAGTCACAGGGTTTGATATCCTCTGGGTTTGGCAAAGCTGCTCATCTGTTATCGTTGCAGTTTGACCGGAACCAGAAAGACAAAAAGAAAAGTCAACTTTTTACCTGACCTTGTGTTGTAACTTCTCTGACCTTTGAAAAAATATATATTTTGTCAGGATAACAAGAAAGAGATTCTGGAGTTGCGGTCGAGTTTCCAAATTGTCTTGGCTTCCTAAATGCTTTTGGAAGCCGTTGGGAAAATGATATTAGGACTCATACCAGCCTGGATCAGAGAATGAATTCCTGAGCGTCTGTTGCGGTTTGATGAAATGCTTCATGCTGCTGTTTAGCCGCCAGGCCGAAAAAAACCATTTTCTAACCACCTTTGAGTTCAATAATTACAGTGTTCCTTTTATAAAAATGCACAAAACAGAGTGGCTTTTCCTGAGTGGTTGATCTAGCCTTCAAAATTCATGTTTTGTGGCTGAAAATAGTGAGACGACCTTTCGTTGGGTTTATTCAGCAGCCATTTTATTTCACTCTACCCAATCTGCCAAGTGATATTTGAATACACTGTAGGTCTGCTTTGAAATGTTGGAACCTGCCAGAGTCGAACAAATATCTGAGGATAACGAGCGCCTAACAAAACATTTTTGTTTGGTCTCTGCAAACAAAGATAAAGAACAAAAACACACAACGCGAACATACAGGAACCGCGCAACGTGAATGACAGAAACTTTCCCGTGTTGCAGTTTGCGGTCTGCTTGTCCCTGCAGTGATGTTGTTTTCCTGTAACTGCCCGATAATGTTCTACTGTAACTACACGGTGATGTTATAGTAACTGTGCAGTAATGTTGTTGTACTGTAACTGTGCAGTAATGTTGTTGTACTGTAACTGTGCAGTAATGTTGTAGTAACTGCGCTGTAATATTGTTGTACTGTTACTGTGCAGTAATGTTGTTGTACTGTAACTGTGCAGTAATGTTGTAGTAACTGTGCAGTAATGTTGTTGTACTGTAACTGTGCAGTAATGTTGTTGTACTGTAACTGTGCAGTAATGTTGTAGTAACTGCGCTGTAATGTTGTTGTACTGTAACTGTGCAGTAATGTTGTTGTACTGTAACTGTGCAGTAATGTTGTAGTAACTGAACAGTAATATTGTAGTAACTGAACAGTAATGCGCGCTCTGCTGTCGCGCGCGGTACTGACCGCTGCTCCGTGTCTCGGCGCAGAGGTGTGTGCGGCGGACTGCGGCTCTCACGGCGTGTGCGTGGGCGGAGCCTGCCGCTGCGAGGAGGGCTGGGCCGGCCCCGGGTGCGAGCAGAAGGCCTGCCACCCCCGCTGCACCGAGCACGGCTCCTGCAAGGAGGGCAAGTGCGAGTGCAGCCCGGGATGGAGCGGGGAGCACTGCAGCATCGGTAAGTCCCCCCCGCAGGTACGCCTCCCCCTGAGCACTGGTAGGTCCCCCGCAGGTACTCCCCCTGCCCCTCATCAGCATGGGTAGGTCCCACATAGGTACAGGCGCTGCCCCTCATCAGCATGGGTAGGTCCCCCGCAGGTACTCCCCCTGCCCCTCACCAGCATGGGTAGGTCCCCCGCAGGTACATCCTGCACCTGTCCGCCCCCCCCCCCCGCCCCGCCGTCTCCAGCATTAGCAGGTCCCCTGCAAGTATGTCCCATGTAGTGCCAGACAACCCCACCCCCGCTATTCACACAAAGCTTTCACGGCAGTGCAGTGGAGCCGTGGCCAACCTCTGTTTCTGCCACCCCCATCCACCCCCCCCCCCCCATCTTTATTTTTCCTGAGTGTTTCTCACGGGGCAGCAGCCCTTAACCTCTGTGGGTTTATTTACCTGGGGGTGGGCCGAGTGGAGTGCACTTCGCACAGCACTTGACCTTTGTGTTCTATCAAAGCCCTGACATTTCTGAGAGGTGTGTGGAGGAGGGAAAAAGAGAAAATCTCACAGAGTGGAAAATGCTGGTGCTCCGCTCCCCATGAGAAACATTTTTTGAGGGGAGATGAGGAACGTGCAGAGAACTAAGAAAGTGCAGAGAATCTGAGTTGTGTGTGTGTGTGTGTGTGTGTGTGTGTGTGTGTGTGAGACTTCAGTAGTTTAGTTCATTATTAATTCTATCTTGACAAAGAAATCTCTCTATGTACTTGTGTTTCGTATGATGTGCATCCTCCATAAGACACAGACTACTTGCCAACAGGGGTGTTTGTGAACCCTAATCTCAGTCACAAATAAGCTTTCTGTTTTTAAGCAGCTTTTCAATTTTACCGGCATTTTGCTATTTATTTGCTCTTTTAGGCAAGTTGGGGGGTAATCCTTTGTGGTATTTACAAGCTTTTAACATAGATTTGCTTATCGATCAACTTTGATTTTTGTGTACGTGCGTTTAGCCAATTCAACCGGAAACCTGGCCATGGGGACTGGCTGATGCCTTGAAGTTGTGCGCGAGAGAGACAGGCTATTTGTTTTTCATTCAGACGCACCAGGACAGCTAGAGTTAGAGATCGTTAGCAATCACAAAAGATACGCCTCGTTTCCTTAATCAAAAGTTGCTTTGTGAATTCCTTTAACAAACTGTGGGCGGACCGTGAGCATAGGGATCACGGTGCCCAGGGTTTTTTTTGGGGGGGAGATTAGACCATTATATAACTTAATTGGACTTAGTCAAATTCTTGGAAACTGCAAGCAGGTAGACTAAGGATCTTGGGCTGTCGCAAGGGACATCAAAACAATTGAGCTGGACAGACGAGGCATTCCTTAGGTA
Source organism: Anguilla anguilla (assembly GCF_013347855.1). Lineage (NCBI taxonomy): Eukaryota > Metazoa > Chordata > Actinopteri > Anguilliformes > Anguillidae > Anguilla > Anguilla anguilla. The sequence continues at coordinate 53,647,468 of NC_049207.1, read as the reverse complement.
TCCGTTCATGTCCTAATGCTCACGTTGCAGCATGCTCATGTTGTTAAAAGGAAGCTTTAAATCCTCTCTGTGAATTGGTTAATAAAGCACCTTTGATATTTGGATAATGAACATTTGGCATTTTGTAGTTCTCGCTCCTCCGGGCCACCGTACATCAGATTGAGGCCTACAACAAAAGGAACTCTTTGGGGTGACTTCCAAAGAGGGGAGCCAGACGGTCAGAGCTTTGAAGTAACGGTGTTTTTTTGGGGGGGGGGGGTTTTCATAAAATTTGACTGTGGCGAGAGATACGCCCTATTCATCGAGCTGATGAAAGCCACGCCGGGTTTTGACTGTCCGACCCGGCGATTCGTTGCTTTGCTCCCTCAGCCAAACTAGTGGGAGGCTGGGGAACGAGACCACTTTTTTTTGGGCCGCGTTAGCAAATTCCATCCCCCCCCCCCCCCCCCCCCACACCCCTGGCCGCTGTCCTGGGGCCCAGCCAAACGGACAGAAAGGTCTGTTCCCTCTGAAACAGAGGCGAACTCCTCGAAATAAAACCCCTTGTGCCCCTAATCATGTTTACATGGCTTCTGTTAAATTAGCACCGCTGCCCTCCTGTGTATCCAGGAACTTAAAGCCCTAAGATCTCCTGGAGCACAAAGGGACCGTACCGGAGTGATTAGAGAAGCATATCAGGACGACATTCCTGAGGTTATTAATCCTTTCGGCCATTTCAATAATGCTCCTGATCCGTCCTTTTTAAACATTTGCGCCACCGGTGTCAGGAAACAGGTTTCACATCAAATGAGCGGAGAGAGAGGGACTAAGACTGCTAATTTACCTTCCCCTCACACCCCCCCCCCCCCCCCCAAAACCCAAACCCAGAACAAGGACAGCACCTTGTTTTCAGACTTTAAATAACTTCCACTTTGACAAAGCAGCTTTAATCCCATTACATGGCATCTATAGTGTGCGGGACAGCTGCAGCAATTTAAAGAGATCGCTTCTCCGGCTCACTCCATTGTTTGTCGCGGGCGAGCTCTGGAGTTTCGAGGGGGGGCGACTTTCGGTTATCCGTCCTTTGTCGCTTCGGAAGACTTCCGATGAGTAAATCCTGAGAATGTTTTCTTTTCTTTCATTATTATTATTTCTTTTTTTACTGCTCTCTGTTTGAAACGGTGGCAATTAGTTACAAACTGAAGTGGCGATATATTACACACATGTCCAATACAAATTGTGTGTTTGTTAGTATGGAGAAAAAGCAGTTAGGGTTTCTGCAGTTGGAGACCATACACAATTGAAGGAGTGTGTGGTTTCTTCTGTGTTGGCAACAAAGGGTTTTTTTTTTTTTTAAAGTGAATGACATTTATGGATGCCACAGGCTATCAAAAAAAGCTTCATATAAGCCAGCCTCAATTGCTGTCTTATTGCAAGATAAACTATAACTCGCAATCAAATAACCCTCATTGAGACTGCTACAAAAGTGAGTTGATGACATTTTAGCATGTTTAAAACCAATAAAAGACAAAATGCTTATATATATAGCATATGCAGTATATATATAGAAATTTTGTGAACCAAAAAAAGTCTAGTTCATATATTTAGCATTCTCTGTATATCATAGGTAGTGTTGTCGAGTGGTGCTGTCTGGTACTGTTTGTTCGTTTAAATATTCCTCGGTCTAAATCTGCAGATGAGTTCGGTCGTGTAATGGATTAAATCTTCATGCATTCCCAAAGCAAACAGACCTCTGCTTATTATGCTATGACTATAATAACTGGGGATAAAAATGAGTGCAGTGCCTTTTTGCATATTTCAGTGGGTGTGTGTGCATGTGCGCGTGCTCCTTTTTAAAAAATTGACCACTTGTTTAGAATGATAAATTACCCAATCCATATATTGTGCACAATTCAATATTATAGTACAACTCCCTTTACAGGAAAAGGCTCACAAACTGATAAAATGGAAGGGCTGACTGTTCAGCGATAGAATTATGCATATTATACTCGAGGCCATGTACGGTTAATATCGAGTGAGTCTAATGGTCATCATGATAAGATATTAAGCATTATTCTGTCAAAATCATAACAGTATGTAGGAGAGGAACTTGGCTGGGTTTAGCAACAATAAGCTCATTGGTTCTGTCAAAGTAACCTTTTACACTTTCTCTGGTTTCCTAGGTAAGCTCAGAGTTGTGCAGGAAAAAAATCTGATGCCAGTAAACCAGTTCAGTGGAAAGCTGCAATGCTTCACTGAAATGCTGTATGTTGAATGGGGGACGGGCTCCACTGGAGTGAACAGCAATGCTGCCATTTGATTGCATTGTTTCCAATAACACACAGAGCCTTCGCTGTCATGATTAAAGCACACAGACTCTGGGTTTACCTGCAGCCAGCCAGGGCAATGAAAGGCGGTGTGTTCGACATGGCAATTAAGGTATTGTAAATCAATGCGCGTCTTGGGTCCCTCCTTGGAGGGGGGAGGCTGATTGAACTCGAGCGAACATAACGTGTAATTGTTCGCAGATTAATGTCACTTTTATCATAGCTCGCAGAATCGGGGCCCCGATAAATAATGAGGCGGTGGCGTCCACGAGGGGGTGAGCGGGTCTCTCCTCTCCCGCAAGCCGGGGGGGGAGCAAATGAGAAAACATGGCTGGCTTAATGGCGGGGGAATGGCTGTCGGGAAGCCCGGGTTCACGAATGAGCGTAATTGTTTTTTTTTTTTCTGCCGTACATTTGATGTGTGATTGTACCACGCCCAAGGAGGCTGAGGCCCATAACCACACCGCCCCCCCCCCCCCCCCCCCCCCCAACCAAACCTCCCCACCTTACTCCAATGTACGTCAGGGACTGGGAAATATTTCTGGGTAGACATCCACATGCACACTACAGATTCATGTCATTACCACTTCATTCGAACGGCAAAGACCAACTGCCAAAAAATTGTGATTCAGCATTACAAGTGGTCTGTGAGAAACACTAGAAATGAACCCTGGGATTACTTAATTTCATAGCCTGTGGTTAAAATTTTTTAAAATAAACAATAAAAACAGCACACTGTAGACCCAAGACCTGTCTGTCTAAATACAACAGCACTGTAATACACTTACGCTGTTAAAGTAAGCCCAGCACACAATGTAACAGGGATTTTGGAACTTAAAGTTGAATTTAAAAAGAAACACATTCAGTTGAATGCTGGAGAATGTGGGTTGAGGGCTCTGAATAGACAGTAGATAGTCCTGACTGATTAAACTCGATGGCTGTGCTTCAGAGTGGTTGTACACGGCTGGAGTGAGCGGACTGTACCCACGGCTGGGAGCCATTGACGTGAGTGCAGTTCATGTATGATTTCCGGGTCAAGGAGCCAATTTGACCTCGGTGCAGGGATAGCGCTTTTGATCCATCAATCGCTGTGATATATATATATATATTTATAAAAAGGAATCACTGAGGTAGTGCCTCTGATTTGGTATTATCCGGTTAGTCTAAGGACAGCGCTAGCATAAGGCTAAGGGGTTTGTGATGATGTGATGTTGTTTCTATGGTGACGAAAGGCAAGTCAGGGCATCTCTCCTGAGCATCTGTCAGCTTTCCTCTGTTTACTTGTGTGTGCGTGTGTGTGTGTGTGTGTGTGTGTGTGAGACCAGCGAATCTCCTGTCCTGTGAAACCCTCGACTGAATTGTCTCTTCTCTTCTCTTTCACCTCTCAAGCTCACTATCTGGATAAGATAGTAAAAGGTACTGTGTTTCAACCCTTTTCTTCAAACATGCTTTTCATATGCGCCTCCTGTAACACTCCTGATTTTTGTATGACTTATATTTTCTCTTTTTCTTTATTTAATATTTACAAAATGATGCCATGCCTTTATTTAACAGAATTATACATTGTTATTGGTTTTTTTTTTTACCAAGTTAATGTTTATTTACCGATCATGTAACTCAATAAATATTCATTTTCACCACCCCTATTTGTCCACCCCTGATTGTAAACCATTTAAATACAGACATCTTTTACATGTGAATAGAAATCCCCTGGACTCTATTCCATATTTAAATAGCATTCCAATAATAAGCCGCAGTTTTTGGCATGTCTGCTTCAAATTTGCACTAACATCAAAATTTTAATTACTTAACATTCCACACAAATGTTACTGTCAATCAATTTCACTGATACTGATGTGATATAGAAGCAATAACACACGATTCTTACGGCTTCAATCTCATGGAGAATTTATTTTTTTCCCCTCAGATTCTAATCACAATGCACAATAACAGCTTATCTGATCCCGTGCCAGGCCCACCCAGTGTCTGCAAACAGTTCTGCTTTTTTTCCTCCCCTCTTTTTTTCCCCCTATATGTTTGTCGGTCTGAAGCATCCTTGGCAGAGATAAGTTCTGAGTATTTTAATTTTTCTTTCTTAAACTTTCCTCCTTCCCCCTCGCCCGTAATAGCAGACAAGATAGGATTTAAAGGTAATGGAACCCAAAAGCCCCAGGGAGATTGTCGTAAACAATCGCTCTCGCTCTCTCTCTCTCTCTCTCTCTCTCCGCTCCTCTTGTCTTGAAGCACGGCGTGAACGTGTCTCTGTTCAGTCTATCAGTCTGTCTTATTGTGGTCCTTCCTGGTATCTCATTCCTGTCCGTCCCTAACTAGCCCAACCGCGCGCAGTGGCGGCGGCGGCGGCGGCTAACGCGTTCTGTTGGATAATCCTGTCGGTCCTGTCCCATGCATCTGCGGCCTGAGTCTCAATGTGTGTTATAGAATAGATGCTAAAGCTGCTTTAGCTACTTCCTGGGCTTTGCTTATTCCGTGAAAAAAGGAATGTAAATTCAGCATAAAGTATAGCTGTGGAGACGGCAGAATCGACCCACACTATACTTTGTGCTTTGATTTTTTTGAATGTGCTGTAACTTCACATGGATGCCGTGTTGCTGGTGGAAGACCAGAGAGAAAACTCCTATCTTGTTATTTTCAGCTCTGTATTGGATTTAATGCAAACATGAAAGGCGTTAGGCAACTATAGGCCGTTTGGTACGACACAAAGACCAGTCTGCTGAGAACGTAAACCACGAAAACTAAATAAAATGTGGAATAATCTTCAGAAAAGGTACTATTGCTGAGCTGATATTTTATTTATTTATCTTTTTTTTTTGTCTAGCCAATCTCAGTGGATTGAAAAACATGCTATTTTTTATAGAGAAAACTGTTGAAATACAAGGAAACACAATGAAAGGTGTTTGTGAAAAACCGTGAATGTTACATTCATGTGAAAATACAGCATCCTTGCATTTCTCAAGGCCTGTCTGAACTTCACTGTCAGTATATGTTCACCAAATGTTGTTATTTTTTCTATTTTCTGTCTTTTTCTGTTTTGCTCTGAATGAGAAGGGTGTTCCTTTTCTCCCCCGCCGTGCTGACTCTCTGGGTTTGCCTCTGCCTGTTTTAACTGATGTAATCGTCTTTGACAGAGGGGTGCCCCGGTCTGTGCAACAGCAACGGGCGGTGCACCCTGGACCAGAACGGCTGGCACTGCGTCTGCCAGTCAGGCTGGAGAGGGGCGGGGTGCGACGTCGCCATGGAGACCCTCTGCTCGGACAGCAAGGACAACGAGGGAGGTGAGGACGGTCGCGCGCGGGAAACGCGTTGGCGATCGGAGGATCGGAGGATTAGGGAGGAAGCACGGAGGCTCATTTCCTGTTTGTTTGATTTGTGCTGATTGGTAAACAAAAAACACCGCGGCTGCAATCAGCCAGGCAAATTGCATGCAGTCCCACTTGTGCCTGGCAACGGGGGCAGGGGGGGTGGGGGTGGGGGGGGGAGGTGATTGGGGTCGAGTCGAGGATCAGTTTGAGTCAGAACCTCAGCCCACTGCAAACGCCCAGGCACAACATTGTTCTCGATGGGAACTTCCCGCTGAAAGGGAACCAGATGCTCCCTGACACTCTCAAAAACAACAACATCTTTACTGGAGATCGATCCAAACTTAACCATCTGCTAACTGACATTTGCAAATTTATTTAACAAGTCTTTGCTTTTTTCTGCATATTCAGAATGCTCTAAGAAGAAATATACATCAGTCCTTGTGTTGCATTTATATTTATCGATTACAGTTGAATTCAGTAGCTAATCCAACCGTTTGAATTACATGCCTGTCAGTAAAATATTCTTCTGAATACTTCAGGAAGAGTTTTCCTGATACCCTGGCGTAAACAAACTTTTTGCCGTGCCCTTTTTCTGAGGTCACCCCCCCGCCGCCGACTCTGACGGGGGCGGAGTTATTCGGCTCTTGGCCTTTAATCTGGAGGTGTGCTTGTGGGGTGGGGGGGGGTGGGGAACCGTTATAATGAATGACTAAGAGTGCAGCCATGCCTGCAGGTAGAACCTGAACTCACTCACTCTGCTGTGCAAAAATAATAGCCTTTATTCTCCCTCCCGCCTTTTCCACATCACTCTCTCCTTATCACATTGCTTAGATATCTTGGAGCGGAAACATGCTCTTTTTATGTGATGGATATTGCAGGGGGGCGGGGAAGGAGGGGGGGGTGGGTGTTTCTGTGTTTCTTACTGCAGAAGAAATGACTCTGAACATGGGACGCTCTGCTTCAGAAGCGATTTCTTCAGGAACATTTCCCGGGAATTCTGAATTGTTCCCCTGGAAATAAAAAAAATGAAGTCGACGCTTTTGTCTTTTTCTCTTTTCTTTTTTTTTGTCTTCCTTTCGTGAGGAGAAGCCGCCACCGCGCAGCACGTTCCCGTCTCTGAATGGGCGTTCTTTCGTCTGCGCATAATTAACATCGAAAGCCGGGGAAGGAAGGAGCCGATTAGAAACGTCCCCTTCTGTTCCGCGAAAGCCCGCCCGCCTCTCGCTTCTGTTTGGACAGCCAGAGCCGCCGTCCCAAAATGACTCCCGACCGCAGAAGCAGAAGCGCAAACAAACAAACAAACAACGCGACACGGGGGGGGAGAGCAGGGGGAAGAAGCATTACCCCGCTCTGGTTATGAGGAAGCAATTTCGCAACAATGCCTCACTTGCCGAGGAAAACTCCCGAGGAAAAAATAAGACTGTGTCTGTCTCTGCTCAGCGAGAGAAAATGAGATGCGAGCCGTGATTGATGTTGGCGGTGGGGCTTGTAAAAATGCATTTCCTGCTGATTAGTTCGGGGGGGGTGTCAATCAGACACACCGTTTTATGACCCCCCCCCCCAGACGTGCGTGCCAGATGTACGGCTTTGCTTTTTATAAACTAGCAAAGACGAACGACTGCGTTTTATGCAAGTTCCTACTTTCCACCTGTGGGAGAACTAATCTCTCTGCAAACTTTCTGTGTGCCAGGGGGAGGGCGGTCTGGGCCTTCCTCTCTGCTTGTGCCAGGACAGTGATGTATATGTGGTGGCATTGCGCTGCTTCCTGGTGCCGCTGTTAGTCTGCAGCAGTTTGTCACTGCGGGGGGAAAAAAATTAAAAATGGGGCTTTGGGCTTGGAGGAAATGGGGTTGAGTAATCATGTGAGCTGACACCTCGACCTGCGGAAGGCACGTTCGGTTGAGGCACTCTTAATGACACAGATAAAAGCAGCGGCGTGGTGAAATGTGTCTAAATTAAGCGCAGCCAGAGTCGTACGCCACCTTTAATGTGGCAAACTTAATCAAAGGTGTTATGAACATGCAAATCCAATTTTCATATTTGATATATTATTTTATTTTTTTATTTTTTTTCCAAGCAAACACAATTTGCCATATCGAATGCTCGGCTTTGTCAAAAGCACATTATATTTTTATATTTCTGCTTCTTGCAGATTTGAGGAGGGCAGTGCATTTGCCGTGATTTGCCCTATCAAAAGCTCGTCTTGGTCAAAAGCACGTTATCCATGGAAGGACAGGCTTGTTGCACATTTGAGGAGGGTGGGGCATTTGTTGCGGTGCATTTGTTTCGGGGTGTTTCTTGGGGTGGAGGCGTGCCTCATCGGTGGGTACGTGCTGACGGGAGCGCATGTCTCCGTGTGCTCGCAGACGGTCTGGTCGACTGCATGGACCCCGACTGCTGCCTGCAGAGCTCCTGCCAGAACCAGCCCTTCTGCAGCGGGTCACCTGACCCCAGTGATGTCATCGGGCAGAGCAGCCAGCAGCCGCCCCCTCCCGCCAAGTCCTTCTACGACCGCATCAGCTTCCTGGCGGGGAGGGACAGCAGCCACGTCGTGTCTGGGGACAATCCCTTCAACAGGAGGTGAGGAAGCACCTCGTTTAAATCTGGGAACACCCAGGCGTGAGAGGAGAGTGAGAGATGTTTCCGTCTGTCCAGATCTGTCTGTCTGTCTGATCCCACTTAGTCCATCACAGTAGGTCTACATAGCAGGACCAGTTGTTAAACCCTGTTTGAAATAGATATGAATTAAATGTGGCACTATTTCATTCATACTTGAAAATTGTAATTAACTGCATCATATTTGCTCCCCTAAATCCAAATTCTACACATTTAACTACTCTTTGCATGGCCTCTTCTGTTTATTCTCAGAATGTCACTATTTTGCACATGTGCACAATTCAGCTGATTCGACCCAAGGCCACGTTTACCCGACCTCTCGATTGCGGTCTGTGTTGCCACATATGGCCGTCCACTGTGATGAGATTTATTGGCTGCGCACATCATTTTAATAAGTATTCATGTTGAGGACAGTAGAAAGGATTAAACTAAACCCTGTGTTGTGTAATTACAGCGCGCTTTCCGTGGGGAGATTCTATGCAATGAAAAGATCTGTGCAGAAACCCTGATCATATCCCGCCTTCAATCCAATTAGAGATGATACCGCTATTTTTTTTTTGACAAAGCTGGAAAAACTATTTGCACAGCGTTGAAGTCTTTATGCAGAGGTCATTCTGAATAATCTTGTAAACTGACCGTATTTGCGTGTACAGTACAGCACCCATAAATGATTATGGGTCCTCATTTTTTTAAGAGGTTCAGGCATCCTTCAGGTTTACCTCAGAAATACACGTTTACTCTACTTATTGGTTGTAAAAAGACAGCCTTGAAATTAAAATATTTACATTATTTGCCCTGCTGGTGTTGTCTATTAAGGCCCGTAATGCCTTGCTGATAACTGGGTGGCTGGAGTTTGTGTTTGCTACTCAATGATGGATGGACGACTAGTTTAGAAACTGTGAGATTTTTAATTGATCTTCAAACGTGATTGGCCGTTGAGCTGCATTTTGTATTGTTATCGTTGTTGTCAATGAAAAGATGTCAATAAAAAAATCAGCCAGTGCACTCTTATTATGAGGCTTGTAGAAAGAAGCCTTCCTAAAGTTCTGATTGTGCCGACCTGTTGAATGTATTGTGTTGTCTTCTTGATGTCCAAGCTGTGGTCATGCTGAACAGTGCCTGTTGAAAAGGAGAGAGCAGGTTTATGCCCTTGTCCATAAAAATATATAGGCTGCTGCTCAGTCACATTAAAATGAATTGAAAAGATTATGTTTCTGACAGTATTTTTGTAAACTCAGATGCAAAAAAAAAGCATGATCCAGTAGGGTGCACTTACGGTCTAAGTGCCTCGCTTCAAAAGCTTGTTTCCAGTCGTGATTTAATTTAGAAATGTATTTTTGTCATAACCGCGGCGCATCTGTATTTGATAATGAACATATGCAAGAGGTTTCGCTTGGCAGTCGGTGGAGGGAAAAATGAAAGCAAATGTGGGGACTTTGAGAACACGCTTCTCCGATGTGTGGAACGATCCGGAATATTCCTTATCAAAAGTTTTCACACAAATCTAAAATAAATAATGCATTAATTCTAACGACAGCGCTCTCTTGAATATGGATATGGCCGTTAGCTATTGTAACTTGTTTGCTGTCGACACGGCACGGAGTTCCTGCAAGCTTGTTGTGTTCATCTCTGTGTTCCTCTATTGTACGTACGCAAGCTGTGTTTATGCACTGTACTATAATGGAACAATTTTACATAATTTCTTCTGTTGCCATTCCTGCAATCAAACAGGGAACATACGGTACTCCCTCTTATAGAGCTGAGGCAGAATACAATCAAACCGACGAAGATGATCCATTTTTGTGTTTGATGTATTTTGCTTTAATCAAATAACCATAATTACATGATTGCAAATTGCGCTCGTATAGTCTTCTAGCTTCTAGTCCAATCAGAAACGATCAAACCAGTTCTTTACGGGTCATCCTCTGCGATGTAGCCCAGTTCTGTCCGTAATAGACGAACAGACTGCAAATCACTGGTAGCGGAGTCTTACCTAATGAGGTATGCCGCCACCGCCGTGTTAAAAGCAGATTTTTTCAGGAAGCCAGAATTGGCGTTTTTTCTTTTTTTCTTTTTTTTTTGCGCGTCTGGTTTTGTGGAGAGTTCAGGTGGGCTTATTGGTCGGGAGAGGGAGCGTAATGAGAGCTAATGATGTCTTAAACGTCTGAGATTTCCCGCCTACGGATCGTTACGCGTCAAATTAGCCCAGGGTCCGGGGGCCACCGTCTCGCCCGCTCCGAGCGCCAAATTTATGATCGGAATACTGCTCTTACACGCATGCATGGAGGAGTCCTAAATGAAAGCAGCTGGTGTTGCTGCATTTTGGGTAAAGTCACTTTCTTTTTCTCCCCCCAGTTCATGAAGGACGGGATATTCTAAGCGCCTTCTGTATTTTTGCCTGGGAATGCGGTCAGCCTGTGGGGTGGACGGTTGGTGTAGACAGCTTTTGCAGTGCATGGTCATTTAAAAAAATAAATAAATAAAAAAATGTTTAAATGTTGCAAAACCAGTGTCAACCACAGACTTTTGCCAAAAAAACAAAAGAGTAGCGTTCACATACTGTTGAGTTTTATGACTACAGCAATGACAAGCTGTGAAAACATTTACCCTTTTTTATCGCATATAGATCACTTCCTTTTCATCGCATTCAGTGGGCATACATTTCCCTCAATTACACAGCACTCTGAAATGCGCAAGCAGGGAAAGAGACCGTGGTAGTGACGCCCAGACCTGGGTCAAATACGTATTTTCTTTGGATTCACATACTTTTCTACGCTTTACTGATCTTGTCTGGTGTATTGGAACCAATGAAATACTCTCCGAAAGTGCAAGCCCCGCCTTCTGGTCTTATTGGCAGGCCCAATTACACCAGGCAAGATCAACAGAGCACAGAAAAGTATTTGAATGCAAAACAAATACGTATTTGACCCAGGTCTGGTGACACCTATTGTTTCACGGTGTTAAAAAAACAGCGGCATAAATTATTAACGCATTTAGTTTATACGGGTAGATTTATGTAACGTTTACTTGGAGGTTGTGTTGGGCCAGGTAGACTCCAGGACGGAGATTGATGGGGCCAGTGGATAGAGTGAAGTTGCGACGCTTTTAAGTGGACTTGATTTCCGGAGGTGAACATAACAGATGCGGGTGCGTTGTACAGTGCTTGTCATCAGCCTGGGGAAACAGGGGCATGCAGGAGCTGTAATGACCTGCAAATAAAGCGGTAAATAAGGGCGAGTGTCCCGCAGCCCTCTGAGCGATGACAGCCGAATGTGGCGGCAGCGATGCCGTGGCACACCGGAGTTGATTACAGGTGTGCTCAGGTAGTTAGGAGGCGCCCGTCGCCCTCCCCCCCCCCCCCCCCCCCCCACACACACAAGGCCTCTGCTCCCTCTCCCTGTAAATTTTACTAATGACCTGAACGTTAATTTGAAATGCAAGGTTTCCGGCAAGCTGTAACCTGAAAGACAACAGAGGTTTTATTGTTGAGAGGGAAAAAAAACGCGTATTCATTGTTAGAATATTGATGCCTTGTGTTTTCCGAGGGGGCAATTTGCATCAGATTATAAGCAGAATAATTTCCAGGACGTTGAAAGAATAAGATTTATGCAAGGTTAAAAGGGGCAGGGAGTGTTGTTGCGCTGATGTCGAGCATTACAATGGTGTGTGTGTGTGTGAGTGTGTGTGTGTTTGTGTGTGTGCTCATTGTTAACTCAGCAGGGCAGTGGTCTAGCGGGACTGCAGATGTTGACGGTGGCCATGTTGTGTGTGTTTGCTCCTCCCAGCCTGGTGTCCATCATCAGGGGTCAGGTGCTGACTGCGGACGGGACGCCTCTCATCGGGGTCAACGTGTCCTTCGTGCACTACCCGGACCAGGGCTTCACCATCACACGGCAGGACGGCATGTACGTGTCCCTCACACACACACACACACACACACACACACACACACACACCTAAGCACACACACACACACACACACCTAAGCACACACACACACACACACACACGTAAGCGCGCACACACACACACACACCTAAGCACACACACACACACACACACCTAAGCACACACACACACACACACACACCTAAGCACACACACACACACACACACCTAAGCACACACACACACACACACACCTAAGCACACACACACACACACACACACACACACACATGCTCTGCTGTGTAAACGTGTCTGGTGGAGGCCTGACCTTTAAGTGTTTGGCGCACCTGCAGATATCTCAGATGAAGCTGGCTGTGCGTGCGCGGAGCGGGCTGAGATTAGGCCCGTGAGCACACGCAAGCGAATTACAGCACCTATTAAAGTATTGTTGCGGCTTATGTTGACTTTACCTTTAATTCATTTCGTTCTGTTTTCGAAACGCGCCAGAGCGGAAAGTGACCCCGGCCAGATTATCTCATGCAAATGCGCCGGTGGAAGAAGCCGTTTAAAAACAGGCCTGTTTAAAATGCATTGGATCCGCAAGGACAGAATCAATCAGGGTATCTGGCAGCTTTCAGTTGTTGTAAAAATAGCACTGTGGTATTACACAGAACCGTTTGACCTCTTTTTTTTATTCTTTTTTTTAACAAGAATATAAGACCAGTTCATTATGTGATACATCACCCCTTCCTGCGAAATGCTCAGGGAGTTATGGGTGTGTGTGTATTTATATATAAATATATATATTGCTCAGATTCATTTTCACATCTCGTGAGAGAGAGGTGCAATAATGTTATATTTACGTGAAACATATGTTCAGCATAGGTGTGTCGCCGTGCTGGAGACACAAGAACGTTGAAGCATAAGAGGTTAAATGGCTGCAGATGCTTTCTTCATGAGGTACAATGTGCTGAAATAGCTGCTGCTTGGTGTCTGAGATCAGATGATTTCTCCAGATGTTCCACCCTGGAACTTTCTAACAGAAGGCATGAAAATTGTATTGCATTTACAGAATATAGGACAGGGCTGCTCTCCATTTCAAAATCACGAATTCCTTCCCTGACGCTTAACATCAATGTCTGTGGTTTCAGCTGCAGAAACTGCGCAAACGCTGTACCATTGGTACCATTGGTCCATGCTGTTTTTACTTTCGTTTTTTTTTTTTATCCCCGCCACCAGTCTAGAAGTGTTTGGGAACAAAGCAGATTCTCTGCAGTAATATCCCACCACACCAGCTGCAGGGCGACCGAAAGGGCAGAGAATTGACAATTCAATTAGGGGGGGGGGGGGGGGGGAGGAATCATCCTGGCTCTGGCCTTCTGGGAAATTCTGGTGCGTTTTTATTTTTGTCTGAAATGGCTGTCCTCGTGCCGCTAGACAAGGGCGAAATCTGAGCCGGAGAGAAGGTAAAGAGAGACACTCAGAGGGTTAAAACGGAGTGGTGTTTTTTTTTGGGGGGTCCAGGTTCGACGTGCTGGCCAACGGCGGGGCGTCTCTGACCCTGAGCTTCGAGCGCTCGCCCTTCCTCACCCAGTACCGCACCGTCTGGATCCCCTGGAACGTCTTCTACGTGATGGACACCCTGGTGATGAAGAAGGAGGAGAACGACATCCCCAGCTGCGACCTGAGCGGCTTCGTCAGGCCCAGCCCCCTCATCGTCTCCTCCCCGCTCTCCACCTTCTTCAGGTCCTCCCCCGAGGACAGCCCCATCATTCCTGAGACGCAGGTGAGCGAGAACTGAGAGATGCAGGTGAGCTAGAACCAACCGTGTGTGACTGAGATACAGGCGATCAATAACTGAGATGCAGTTGAGCAAGAACTGAGACACAGATGAGCAAGAACTGAGACACAGGTGAGCAAGGACTGAGACACTGGTGAGCAAGAACTGAGACACAGGTCAGCAAGAACTGAGACACAGGTGAGCAAGGACTGAGATACAGGTGAGCAAGAACTGAGACACAGGTGAGCAATCGAACTAACCATGTGTAACTAAGACACAGGTGAGCAAGAACCAGCCGTGCAAGCAGTGAGATACAGGTTAGCAACAGCCAAACATGCGTAACTGATACACAGGTGAGCAAGAACTGAGATGCAGGCAAGCAAGAACCACCCTTTAATATGTGAGACGCTGTTGAGCTTGTCACAGGTGTTAAAGGACCATAAAGAAATACTGAATCACAATTAAATACAAGGAAGTGCTGCATATGATGGCATCATTAGTTAAAATCTCTCTTTTTATTCAGTCCATTTACTGTATATTGGTGGGACTCAGCTGTTTGCTCTGTCTCAGTGGTCAAAGTGAATTAGACGGCATGCCTGTGGTGACAAAAAACAGACGAGCCTTTCACGGTCGCACAGATGTGTGAAAATAATGAATGTTCAGGCCGGCGAGGCTCGTGGGATCGTCAGCAGCTTCCAATTAGGCGTCTCCGAGTCGTTTGTGAACGTGAGGGACGTACGCGGCGCAAATTACCCGTGTAGTGAGGACGGCGGACGACCGATGGAACGGCCGCTGCGGCGAGCCAGACAACAGGAAAACACACACACAGCGGTACTGTGGACCGGAGCTCTGGGACTCGGCGAACCGGAAAAATCCCAAGTCTCATAAACGTGTCAGTACAACGCGAAGAGTCGCGGAGCGGAGTGAGAACCGCCAAGTCCGAGGCTGAGGGGAAATGATTACTTTCTGGAATTAGTGGTAATTACATTTCTCTCTGTCTGCTGGACAAAAACGAAAGCCGGGCAAGCATGAAATAGTTTTTAAAAAATCATCCCTATGCTTCCAAAGTGTCTCCCATTTTGTTCTTTTGGGGGCCCACTGACTAGAAGGAGCTGTCAGGCAGGGGAAATATATCTTCAGTGAATGCTAATGTACCCTAACAAACTGGCTATCCATAGAGGTTCCATTACTCTGTTTTATGTAATATAGCCCTTCCTTAGACTAGAACCGGCACTGCATAAAATAGAGGCTGTAAGATAAGGCCTTGGCTTTTCATTATATTTATACAGCAGTCACTTAGTTGAGGGGAAAAAAAAGGTTGGTAATGATCTGGTAAGTCCTTCATAATCATTACATAGCACCTTGATGAGCACTGCATAAACATGAATAAAAACTGCATGTCAGTAAGCGCAAATAGGCATTTGGTGTGCTATATGACCAATGAGGCAGTAAGTGACATTGCCCTGACATACCAAATGACACACTATATGCCTATGTGCAGTTATTGAAAATAAGCGTTTATGAATGGATATGTAATGCTTATGAAGGGGCAGTGTACTTCTTATGAAGGTGTTATGTAGCTCTTTTGAAGGATCTCATGTAAAAAAAAAAAACAGTATGCTAAAATATAACTAAAATGTACTATTTCGTAATTTAGAGTAGTTGAAGTATAATTAAAGTTTATATAATTATACTCTTAGTATGCTCAAGTATACTCATTTTCACAAGGGATCATTGATGAATAGGATCGTTCATACAGTAGAGGGATCATTCATAGTGTCATCAAATTTATGCCCATTGTTTAGAAACACTGCAACACATTGTTTTTTATTTTGTTATTAATTTTTTTTTTGTAATTTTGTAAACACTACCCTCGTAATGAGCCCCCAATCAGCTGGGTTTAGTTTGGTGTGATCTGAATAGGCTGTGGAGATAGTGTTTTATTGCCTGGTTTTGATAGCACTTGGCTTGCTTATCATCATGTTTTCAATATTTTCTGGTTTAAGTTGGCAGGCTGGCTGTAAAAGTCTACATAATTCTCCCACTGCTCGACATTGCTGCTATGCTGCTTTATCCAGACTGGAGATGAGACTGCTCAATCTCTCCCATTTATTCTTATACATGCTCATGTTAAATATTAATTATACTCATCCATTTCACTTATAAAATCATGCCATTTCCCTGAATGTAATGATTGGCCCTCCCGCTGCAGACCAATGAAACCCCAGGTAATAATGGGATCTTTTACTGCCTATTTGTTTAAAGCTGGGGAGAGCCTACCATTAACTCTGCAGGTATAATTGGTGATCGGGAGGAGGGTCAGTGTGTAGAATAATTCCTGTATCTTGTCGATCCAGAAGGAAAACACTTGTATAGCAAATAAAATTGCTTGACACAATAGGTTTTTTTTATCTACTGTGATTATAATGGAAAATTGATTAACTGCAATTACAAATAAAAAGACACTGATTATGGCTGCTGGCACACACAGTGAATTTGAAGCGTTTTGTTGTTGCTATTCGTTTTTTAAGGACCTCCCTTATCCTTTGAAGGAGGGTCTGGCGTGGCTCTCTAAGTTAAACATATATTACAGGCTGTTTTATTTTATTTATTCATGTTTTAATCCCAGATGTGACACGGGAACAATGCTACATGATTTCATGCATTTGGAAACTAAAGGCTTTGTATCACTCTCATGTCCCCTCCTTTTTATTCCAGTCAAAATGTTCTCATTTTGGCTTTGTATTGCTCTAAAATGTTTCACAGAATGAAGGGGATTATTGTCTGTTCAGGGGGGGAGCGTGACTATCTTTTTTTTCGGTATGAAGGGGAAATGAAAATCTCGGGTGTTAAATTTTGTTTGTTGTTTTAAATCGTTTTAAGTCTGTTTCCCCCGTTTCAAAGAGAGGCTGAGACCCCTTGTGTGAATTCATCAGAAGTGGTCCTGGCATTGGGAAAATAAACCCTTTAGTGAGTTCAAACGGGCTATTATGGTATTATGTGCTGTCTGACATATTTATACATGCGCAGAATGGAAATATTAGGTTATTTCTCCACTTATAATGAGTGTAAGAGGGGGGAATGTAAAATAAACAGTGTTTTTTTTTTAATCACACACACACACACACACACACTAGTGGCACTGAGGCCCAGCTGAGGGAGATATCCGATGGCGAGTGGCGGATTTGGAAATGTTAATGCCTCTTCGGGCAGTGCTCTTTGAAGTGGCGGGACTCAAAGGCTCTCAGACTGGGGGTTCCAGCACGCTCACGCCTGGGGGGGGTGTGTGTGGGGGTCTGCTTTGAATCGAAGGTCCTTCAGGAAGAGACGGCCATACCGGGGAGCGACCTCAACCTGGTGTACCTGAGCTCCCGGGCGTCGGGCTACAAGCCCGTCCTGAAGGTGACCATGACCCAGGCCAACGTCCCCTTCAACCTGATGAAGGTGCACCTGATGGTGGCCGTGGTGGGACGGCTCTTCCAGAAGTGGTTCCCCGCCTCGCCCAACCTGTCCTACACCTTCATCTGGGACAAGACCGACGCCTACAACCAGCGGGTCTACGGCCTCTCGGAGGCAGTGGGTGAGTCTCGTACCCCTTATCTTTTTTTGAAAATGTGATGTCACAAATGGGAAACATTTTAGGTTTCAAACCGCCACAGAGGTGTGCTCTTATTTTTTTTTTTTAGTGGTCTGTGGTGTCTGCCGTTTGAAATTAGAAATTGCATGCTATGTAAAAAAATAAGTTAATAAAAAAGCTGCATTGCCGTGTTTATAGAAGGCCAGGGCTCTTTTGCTGACTGTTGTGTCTTGAAAGTGTAATTAACCTACAGAACCACTGGAAGAAACACAAATTCTGAAGGTCATTTCACTTTTTGCTGTTGCTTCTACTTGTATTAGTCATAGTCCCTCTGCTGATGAAGAGGTGTTTTAATCTCACAATAAATATTTGCAGTTGTTGTTATTCCACCATATTGTAACTACTTGGCATTTTTAACGGAAACGTACTGACTGAGATGTTTTATTTAAACTTCGACAGCATATGGTGAGATAAAATATAATTTGTCAATGTTAAATAAGGTCCTCACTTTAATAGATTCACATTCTTTTTTAATTGGAATGTCATTATTTTATGTATTTATTTATTTTCAATTTTGATCCACAAAATGGAACTATGTATAGGCATGCTCACATATGCCCCCTGCTGCCGGCTCAGGGAATTGAAGCGAACTCCCAGTTCTCCTTCGAAACACGCGGCGTCAACCAGATGCTTCTATTCACACCGCAGCCACAAGCCGTGCACACGCAGAGCAGGGGCGGAGGAGACCCAATCATACGCATGTGCTCAGAGAGCAAACTACAAATGCCAGGACAGCCAACAGGGGTCCTTCAAGCAGTGAATATGGCTATCCATGCTGACTGAATCACTCCCATATACCCCTTGGGCAATCCCTTGCGCTGCCCCTGCTGGCCACAGCCGGCACTGACATGTGTCTGATTCAATCCCATACTGTGGTACTCAGGCAGAGCTCTTACTGAGTGAGCTATCCAGCAGCCCCAGAATCTCTTTGTTTTAAGATAGGAGATATTATGTGATGTCCAGGTATAACACTTCCTTTGTGCCCCAAGGCTGTAGTGTCTGATTTCACATCTTTTCTGTCGTTTTCACTCAATTTGTTCATGGTTATCCAGGATTTTAATGTTGCTATCATAATGTGATTGGCTATCATAAACTTTCCTCGGAGAGGTACTATAGATCACTATAGAGGCTTAAAATAATATTAAGTCAGAAATTTAAAAGGCTGTGTTTTTATGCCAGCATCAAATGTTGGCACTCTGTTCTCATGTTTGTTTTATTATCACTACAGTGTCCGTGGGGTTCGAGTATGAATCTTGCCTGGATCTGATTCTGTGGGAGAAAAGGACGGCCATTTTGCAGGGATATGAACTGGACGCATCCAACATGGGTGGCTGGACACTCGACAAGCATCACATACTGGATGTGCAGAACGGCAAGTGCATTAATCAAATACTATCCCTACATCGCGTTAGATTATGAATTTTACCTTTTCAGATCATTCATTTTCACTATGCTTTAGTGGACGAAGGGTCGTGATTTGACAGACGGTCTTTATTCTGTGCTGTTAGTCGAATCAAAAAAGGAAAAGTTTTCAGATTTGCTGAAAAGCGGTCGCGTAGATCCGAGGGCAATCTCGTCTCCCTTTTCAAAGTTATTCGGTCTGGCGAGAGAGCGACTGTGGAGAAAATCCTATGAAAAAGGATCAAGCAGCCCTTGATGTCCGTCCAAAGCAAGCCAGGAGGCATTATCTTTAAATATTGCGAAAAGGTTAAGACAGCCCCAAAAAATAAGAGAGAGAAAAATAACGAATGTCAGAATGCTGTGGGGGAGAGTTGATCCGAGCTCTAAATTGTACTAAGGGCTGCAGTGGCTTCTCAAAGTGACGCATGTCTAATTGAATAAACGAAGCGATTAGTCGTAATGACGAGCCGGATGAGGCAGCGAAATTCGTTCTGCGCCGGGGGGGGGACAGGGGGACGGGGACGGTTGACGGTGACAGGTGGTCGCCCCCCCCGACGCCCCCGAAACGCGATAATAAATATTCTAATGAAGATGATGAAATATTGTTCATCATCCCATTTGGAGATAATGGCGGTGGGCTTGCGAAGGACCCAATCTTTCAAAGTAATGACAGGATAAATCAGGTGCAATAACTCTGCGTGCTGACTTGTAGGATTGGTGTGAGGAGGAATCACAGAGCTCAGCTCTTTAGGGGATGTGATGGTATTTGGCCGGTATTTCAGGGATGAAGTCTCTCCAGACGGATGATCCCTGAAAGCATTTATTCCTCGGTTTTTTTTTTTTTTTTTCCACTAAGGCGGTCGGTCGTCTTCCTTGTAAATACACACTCTGGACTCTGGAGCTGGAACTGGAGGCTGATAAACATATAGCTGCATGTGCGCTTGTGTGGGACGAAGCTCCTCCTCAGCTACGCTCTTATGGGGGGGGAGGGGGTGGGGGGACAGAGGGGGGGGGGGTGGTCGCCTGTGCTTTTCAGACAGCCTGATTTTGAGTGACACTAAGCCCCCCGCACCTCTCCAGCTTAGCGGCAGTTGTCTTGGGGAATTTTGCAACCCTTTAATCACGAAACTCACCAAAAACTGGTCAGTTCAGAATTCCCCGAAACCAGCCACCCCTACCCCCCCCCCCCCCCACTCTCACCGTCCTGTTTCGTTTGAACCCTTTATGTTCCCCAGTCCCTGCCCAGGAAGACTTCCCTCAGCTGTCTCATTTTGCCAGTGTCCTTCTCTGCCCCGTGTCTGTATATGGCTCGCTATATAGCCGCATATCGCTATGTAGCCTTTCTGTCCCGTGTCTGTATACAAGAATGGCTCACTGTTCAATTTTGAGCTACACCCCCCCCGCCCCCCCATTAAACAGAAGAGCCTCTCCAGTCATTACAGCACCAACCTGCCCTGTCTGCTCAGCGCGTGTGCTATCGCTCCATCAACGAGAAAAGCAATCACGCCCGGTCATGAAGCCGGGCCCTATCTTAATGCACTGACTGCCTGCAGGTTCTGTCTGCAGTCAAATCCGCCTGGTTCCCGCTGAGCCCCGGGGAGCCAAGCAGAGGGGGAATTTTTATCAAAAATCTCATCAAAACATATTTGCTGTAGCGCTGGCTCACAATAAAAATTTCTTTCTGGAGGTGCGGAGCAGTGGCAGAGCTGAACGGCGGCGTTGTGTTATTTCTTTATAAATTTAGACAGTCTAACAGGGAGGCGGAGAAAACCTGAGGTCTGAGCAGGAATAAGCCACAGCACACGGGTCATAGTACAGCGAAGGAATATCCAGTGGTTTGTTAGAAATATTCTGATTTGAAATGTTAATAAAACTTGGATGAAGCTTAATTTCAAGCCTTTAACATACAGTAACATAGTAGATAACATAGCACAAACATACTACATGCAAATACTCCATTTTTAATTTTGTCATTAGATTTCATTCATTCACCCATACTCATGAAACTCATGATCCTAGTATTTTCTCAGACATTTATCTGTCACTTTGAGCATCTGGAAAAGTGTTTTATAAATGTAATGATTCATTCATTCATTCATTCAATTCTACAGGCGGTTTCCACTGTATTATATTACTGATTATTGCCTTCCTCTCTAGTATCCTTTGTCTATTGCCAGCTTAATTAAGATGTGGTAGTAAATCTTGGTTCAGACTTCAGGTACACACAGTACTGAAGGTCCAGCTGCAATTTCTGTCCTAACCCTTTGAAGAGGAGGTTTTTGCTGGTTTTATTTTTTTCTCTCTCAAAAAGACAATGTTCTGGAACTCCGTTGCTTTCAGTCACCAGTAGCGATTGTGACATCAGCATTAGAACGTTCAGTTGGGAACCTTCTAATCACATGTTTGTGACCTCACACCCTGCAGGGTTAAAGGCCGTTTTTGGGGTTTCCTCAGTTTTTCAGCAGCCTGCTGTTGCCTTCCTGCTTCTCCATAGCAACTGTCTGTCACCTTTCCCCACCTTCCCGAAAGTCGCCCGAAACTCCATTTCTGAAGCGGCCAGACCTGTCATCGTCTCCCCCGTCTTCACCCCACTCACAAACCGTCTGCTCTTGGCCGGGGGATTGGCCACTAAGCACCAACTAAATTCTAATCTGTGAGACGGCATATTTCGCTGATAAAAACGGACCCCGGCACGGGGTGTATAATCCAATTGAAAAAGGCTCGCTCTCTCTCTCTCTCTCCTGCCTTTTACCTGGAGTCCTTAAATTCCCGCTGTACTCAATTCCAGATAAAGTGCGGTGTGAAGTTTCCTCATCTGCGGGGCAGTGCCACATCACGTTGTTTCAACTTCCCCTTCGATAAGCCCGCTCCCTCCGAGTCCCCCCTGATTGGATGCAGGCTGGTAGCCGGGGCCAATGGAGGCTGCCCCTCTGAAGCCGTGCGATTGGTCCTTGGGCTTCGCTCTCTGGCGGCGTTGCGTTTTTCTCTCGCGCGCTCTTATCGCCGTCGTTCGGATCCACCGAAACGCAGCACGCGTCCGCGCAAACAAACAGAGAAGAAGAGTCACCGGAGGTCACATTCTACACGGCGAAAAGCCTGCAGAAACGCTTCCATTACGGAGACCCCAGACGCACTCGACCCTGCCGAAGTTTTAAACGCAGCCGACAGCTCGGGAATGTTTTAGTCCTGAGAAAAAGAAGTGCTTCAAGTCATTCAGAACGACATTAACCTTAACGCAGCACTGCTGTTAATCAAAATAAACGAGTGCGTTTTAGTATCTGTTCTTTTTTCTCTGCGAGGAACCCTTTCAGTTCAGGACCTGATCGCTCACGCTGGGGGGAAAAAATACTCCCGCACGACTCGGTCTGATGCCCTGTGTATTATGTTTGTCAATTATTCTAATTAAGCGCGGACGCCTGCACAACCGTTCTTTCCTTTCATATGAAAGCCAAAGGTACATAAAATAGTGCATGAAAAGAAAAGAAGAGAAAAACATGGAGATTAAATTGATCTTGAGGACACGTTGCGATGACGGGGAGACGTGGCCCTTGGAGAGAAAGCTTAGTCTTCGCTCATGTTGGAGGCCCACTAATAAGGTCCCTCTTGTTTGATTTGACAGCTCTTGCCTTAAAGAAGGTGCTGGGTTATACATTTGTTTGTGTGTGCGTGCGTGTGTGAGAGTGAGTGCATGCATGCGCGTGTGCGTGTGTGTGTGTGTCTGTGTGCATGATTGCGTGCGTGTGGGCGGGCACAGGCAGGTGTGCTTGTGTGTGTTTGTGTGTGCATGTGTGCGAGCACATGCTTGTGTGTGCGCGTTTGAGTGTGTCTGTGTGTGTGTGTCAGTGCGTGTGTGTGAGTGCATGCGTGCGTGTGTGTGTCTGTGTGCATAATTGTGTGCGTGTGGGTGGGCACAGGCAGGTGTGCTTGTGTGTGTTTGTGTGTGCATGTGTGCGAGCACGTGCTTGTGTGTGCGCGTTTGAGCGTGTCTGTGTGGGTGTGTGTGTGTGTCAGTGCGTGTGTTGAAGCACGTCCCTGCGTATGCGTGTGTCTGTATTTGCGCACGCGAGCCCCTGTGTGGGTGTTTTTTCGGCTGAGGCGGGTGAGCTCTCCCCCGCCGCCTCCCCCCCCCCCCCCCCCGTTCCACGGAGGGCGGCCATATGTAGAGAGGGGCTGGAGTGGCGGCCGTCCAATTTCATCAAATAATGTTTTTGCCTTCGTGGAGGTCCGTGCTGGAGGGGAGCGCATTCTGACTGTCCTATTTATTTTTCCCGCGCCGCTCTCTCTCCGCAGTAGAACCCCAGAGGTGACTCTCTGACACCTTCACCCCCCCTCCGCCCCCTCCTTCCCCCCCACCCCCCCACCACCCGTTCCCCTGCCCTGGCTCTCATTCTTTAACCATGAGAATGAGAAAAGGCCCCCTTTCACCGAAGGGCCCTGCTCGGGAGCGGTAAATCACCCGTCCCGAGGACGTTAAATTGAGCTGGACTCAGCGCCGCTGCAATGCCACGCTCCTCAATGTCATTTCTATTTAAAAATCTACACTTTTCTCTCCCGCTCGACGCTTCCAGAAGGCCAGTCCTGCGGAACAAAAAGTACTGCGGGGTTACTTTGAGAGCAAAATTCTCCTGCTTTATTTTTTAAGTGATATGTAGCAGCGATGTCGCTCAATGTATTTTCATACCTTTTTGAAGTTATGTCCATTTTTTTCCTGTTGCTGTTCATATTTCCATTCGTGGAGGAGGAACAAAGCTCCTTTCTGCGTGCCGCATTCAAAATGGCCGTGCCGAAAGTGAAACCTTAAAGTGGATTCACGTCAAGGTCGTGTGTGTGCGTCTCTTTGGTGTCACTTTTTTCTCCCGTCTGCCAGACCAATTTGTCTTTGTTAACGGAGCATTTGCAACGGCTCCGAATTAGAACTGGAGCGTTTGCGAGATTCGCTCCGGTCGTCTCCCTGGACTGCGTCTTCATTCGATTCCCGCCCCCTCCCACACACACACCCCCCCCCGCCCCCCGCCCCACCCCCGCCCCTCACAAATAAATTAATCAATGCAATGAACTCATCAGAGGAGAACAAACTGCCATGTGGTATGTGTGGCTTTAAGTATATTGAGATTTATTGTGACGTGCGAGGAGAGGCACGCTCAGTACCCCCAGCTCGCCCAGCCGCGCGGACGTTCTAGAATGTAGATGGAGTCATTGATCTCTGTAGTAATTAGGACGGAGTGAGCGCCGGAATTCTAGCATGTTGCTGAGTTGTGAATAATTTAACACACACAGCATGTAATTGCCCTTTGAAGTTGTTCTTTGAAGCACCCCCCCCCCACCCCCCCACCCAAAAAAAAAATAAAACAAGTCATATATATTTTCGCAGTAGTTCAATATGTATCCAAATTTCTCAAGCTTTGTGGAAACTCAAGGTGAAAGATACATTATGATTGAATTGAATGCCCTAAAATATTAAGTACCAAGCAAAAGGTAAAAAGAATATGTTGTTCACAAGTGCGTATAATTACTGAACTTTGGACACAATGTGCGGCTGTCACCCATGTAAGAGCCTGAATGGTTGACAGTTTTCTTTTGTTATTTCTGAAACAACCTGTGTGTCACGTCTCCACGGCTTTTACAACAAAATGCCAGCTGCTCTTTAAACTTATAAAGCAGAAACATATTCTTTTTTGGAATTTTAAATAAAGCCACCCGTTTTTCATTGTCGAACTGTACACTTTTAGAGAAAATTACTAGTCACTAGTTACTAGTTTTAGTTTGTCCGTTCACAAGTACAACTTTTGAAGAACTTCTTGCTAAAACCCTGTGGTATGTGCAGACAGAAACTGAATTATGATTAAACATGATGGGAATTTAAGACTCAGTCAAAACTATTTGTGCAGTGCCCTTCGGGCCTGACATTAAACTGTGTGTCAGATTAGATTCTTGATCTGTGTGTTCACCAGGACCCATGAATCCAAATTCAAACCCTTTGGAATTTTTTTTTGCCTTTGCTTAATTCATTTAATCTCTGCAAGTCCATAAAGACTTTGCTGTGGGTGCACTGGGGCACAGTTTGTGAGTTCAGGCACTTGATTCGGTGAACCTAGGTTACCTGGAGCAGTCATGATAGCTGCTCTCAACAATGGTGCCATTCAGTTGCTGAAGGTGACTGTTCCCTTCCTCTGTATCTCCTTCTTTCCACCATTTATTCATTCATTCATTCATTCATTCATTTAAATGCCAAAATCGCCCGTTCACCTTCACTGGATAGACAGACAGGGAAGGAAGACTGTCTTAAGCAGAGCCGTCCCTAGACTTTTGGGGGCCCTTCCAAAACAAGCACCTTCTGTTTCTTCTGCTTGGAAACCAACGTCAAAAGAAGGCGAGAAGGTGGGGCCCTGGGTGAGAAGGTGGGGCCCTAGATGAGAAGGTGGGGCCCTAGATGAGAAGGTGGTGCCCTGGGTGAGAAGGGGGGGCCCTAGGTGAGAAGGTGGGACCCTAGGTGAGAAGGGGGGGGCCCTAGATGAGAAGGTGGAGCCCTGGGTGAAAAGGCGGGGCCCTGGGTGCAGTGCCTGATCTGCCCAGTGGGAGGCACAGCTTTGGTCTTAAGGACAGGCAAAGCCTCACAAGTTCTGCAGCACATTGCGGAAATTAGTTAAATGAAACAAAAATCCATTTGACTCGACGTCAGGCGGCCTGCGATCAGTCTGAGGCTTTCCGCAAGTATTTAGCAAATGTGTTCTCACTCTGCTTGCCACCTTTCTCAAGAGGCTTCACTTAAAGTGCTGCCTTTTGGGTGCGAATCACTGTTTTCAGTCACTGATGAAAGGGGAAAGTCGATTCAGTAAGTACTCTCACTCGCACATTCTGCTGCTTTTAAAATACTGAACCCTTTCCCAACCCTCTCCTGTCTGTTTTCTAGGCACTTTACAACCGCGTTGCAAATAAGGCTTTATAACATGGTTGTGTCACAAAAAAAAAATTTTTTTTGGTCAAAGGTATCAGTCAGTTAAATTATGTTCTGCTCTGTCACTGCAGTGTGAGTTGTAAATTCAGTTTTTTGTGGAAGTATAATTTAACAAGAAAAATAAAAGACTAGGAAGGCTGTTGTTATCTTAGTAATGTAGGTGATGGAATCCCATTTTCAGCTGTATAAATATTAAAAGAAGCCTTGAACATGACTAACATGACTCTCAAAATAAACTCCTTCGACAGGGAAATGACTATGTGCAGGACTGTTTTCCATTTAATGAATCGTTTTTGAGTCAGAGATTCAGTTGGACAAACTGAGCTGTCTTTGATCACATTTTCAGAAGCAAGAGAAATGATGTGAGGAAGCAGCAGGCAAAGCAGTGCTTTTAAAATCTTTATTTTATTTGTTTAATGCTAATGTATCGCGGGGGTTATTACGGTCAGCGTTGTCCACTTTTCAACAAGCCAAGATAAAAATAAACGGTACAGCCTTCACTGTGCATCTGGCGCCTTGAACTTACCCTTTTTTTTTTGGGTTTTTTTGTCTTCTTTCTTCCACCCCCACAGGCATCCTGTACAAAGGGAACGGGGAGAACCAGTTCATTTCCCAGCAGCCTCCAGTGATCAGCACCATCATGGGCAACGGGCGGCGTCGCAGCATCTCCTGCCCCAGCTGCAACGGGCAGGCGGACGGCAACAAGCTGCTGGCGCCCGTGGCGCTGGCCTGCGGCATCGACGGCAGCCTGTTCGTCGGCGACTTCAACTACATCCGCCGCATCTTCCCTTCGGGGAACGTCACCAGCGTGATGGAGCTGAGGTAGGGGGGGGCTCCTGCCGCCGCCGGTGACTGATGCCAGAAACGACCTTCAGTGTAAAGATATTTACTCACACTTCAGCCGACCCTCCCAAACCCCCCTGAACCCACCCCGTCCCCTCACCCCCTCACCCTTCCCTGCAGTTGCGGCCCCAAATCAAGTTCGGGAGATTTCCCCGCCGAACAGAATGACCCCCTTTTTGAATGCGAGGCTTGGGAGAGTCAAAAATACTGCCGCTGCTCTTTGAAGCTGAGGAGAACATGTGACACTTTCGGTTTTGCTCTATCATCCTTAGCTAAATCCATGTATTTTGTACAGTACGTCCTGATGCAGATTACACATGCTAATTAGCAGAGATAATAACTTTTAACTACAGTTTCAGTTCAGTTGCTTCAGTCCCTTCTGGGATTTCATTTAGACTGGACAGACTCTCTGGAAAAGCAGATATTTTCTGTGCGCTCTCCATCATGTATTCTGAGCCCTCACGTACTCTGGGCCGCATGTGAAATCAGATCCAGTTCAAAGCCGCTATCGACATTTGGCGAAATTACCATAAATTTGCACTTTTGCGTTTCAACACCCAGAGTAGCGTGGTGACTTAGTGCTCTGAGCTGTAGTAGTTCATTTAGCTGTTAAGCAGAAATATGTTCTGCAGCCACCCCCACACCCCTGCCCCCCGACCACACACACACACACACACACACACACGCCCCAGCCTCACCAGCTTGCGCTAATGTATCTTGGTTCCGCTTGATTTTATTATTGCTTTGTTGAGGGGTGCGGAGGATTTACGTTCTACGAACTGAACAGCTCATTAAGAATGTTATTTAAAATTTATGAAAATGTACTCTCAACCTTGCATGGTCCCGGTATGCAAAAGCCATGATGCAATGCGTTATGTTAAAGAAACAATTTAGAGGGCTATTTTTATTGCCGGTGACACAATCAATATCCCATTATGAGCCTGTTAACTTAAGCATAAGCTCTGATCTAATGTGGCAGTCAACTCCCAGGTGTAAAATTTGTCCCTTCCTCTCTTAAGAATTATTGTGGGAATAACTAACTCCTGGCTACTCTGAGCCAGGGTGAAAAAAAAGTAATCTTTTTGGTTGTCCTGGCGTTTTCTTTCATCAAACCTGTGATATCTTTCATCTTCTTTAATATGTGTTTTCCTCTTAATCTATAATTCATGCTCCTTCACTGTTTTTCTTCTCTTTCTGCTCTTCCAAGGAATAAAGATTTCAGACATAGGTAAGCCTCAGACCTGCTCTGTGTCAGTACCTCGGGTCTTGTGTTGCTTGCGTGGCGCATCCCTTGCACGTGGTCCGTGTGCGCTTTGCAGGTGGCCCGAAAAGTGCCCTCGGTGTGGTTTTATTTTCGCCGCCGCGCTTCATTTCAGACGAGATGGGGGTGGAAAACGGTCGCTGTCCTCGAGTAACAGCTCCACTCTGCAGCGGGTCGTTTCCCGCGAATAAACGCCGATGTCTGGCAGACGGAAGAGCCAGAGAGGACTGCTGATAGAGAGAGAGAGAGAGGGGCCAATTTCGGCGAAATGGTGAACCGCGCCGGTCTCCCGACTGGACGTTCCCAGAATGCCCCTGTGCGCGAGTCACTTTGCCGCGAGACGGGGCGGATCGCCGTGGAAACCGCGGAAAGGGCCTGGCTTTAATGTCTTGGCCGTGGCTGAAAAGCTTGGGCCACACGCTGGGGCCGGGAACTGCTGCCCTTCAGCCCTGCGCCGCTCCCTTTTTCCTTTCAACAACGCTTCTCCGATTTGGAATCCAAATTATTTACCTCTCTGTGCATGAGCGGTACAGTGCTGTCGTTTTTGGCAAAGAAAAAGCCGTGCAGGGTGAGGGGTAGTATGAGGAACAGACCTGTTCCACATTGAGCCCATTATAAATACTGATTAGAAAGTCTGTCTGCTCCTGAACAAGTGCGTGATGCAGAGTGTAGAGTCGAATCTGTGAACTCGATGTATTATTCAAGAAACGCATTCGGTACAAATGGTGCTTAATAACTCATATTGCTCCTTCACGAGAGGAACATAGCACATTCATACGTAAGGTGTGCTACTGTATGTCAGCACCGGTGCAGGAAGTGACATCACTGTGACATACGCAGCGAGACAGTAGGTGAGACAGATTATTATGCCTATTTGACAGAAGCATTTATGAATGTATACGTAGCACCTATCAAGGTGCTTCTGCATGTGGTGTTTCCACCTGATTATTGGTGCGATATAGTGAATCATTTCTACCGCAGATCATTAAGCACCTACAGTACAGTAACGCAGTGCAGTCTGAAACTCTCATTCGAAGTGTGTTTAATGCTAAGCGTGGAGCTGAGTGAGCTTTCAAAACATTTAACCTGTGCATCCAAATGATTCTGTCTCTATAGCGTCACAGTAAGGCTTCTTTTTATCGACGGGCTACAGCTGTCCTGTTAGTTGTCTCTTCTTTCCATCCTGTGTCGTCTTTGGTCCTCATGATTTTTCACCACCTCTTTGCCCAGAGCTCAAATATGTGCTCACAGTTTAAAAATGAAATTTATCCACAGTATTGTGTAGTTTATTACAACAGTAATAATTCTGTTGTCCATTTCTCTTTAATAAGCAGCACATATCGATAAGACGGTGTCTTGGCACATTTGTGTTACAATAGTTCTAGTCGTTCTGTTGCTTTTCAGAAAGATGTGAAAATGTACTGTGCTCCTGTCCTTGGCCAACATCATCGGTTCATTTAGGAATGGCATATCAAACGACTGCTAACTATTTGTGACGCGCCGAAGCAGCGTTTAAGGCGAATTTAATAGAGACTGATAAACATGGCCTAATGAAATCATCGTTTGTTGACTCTCCCTGCAGTGGACATATTTTCGGTGTTTTATTCTGGAGCTGATTTCTCGGGAGTGCTGAAGATTGAAGTGATCTGACAATTACGCAGGCATCATTAATGCCATGTCAAATGCCCGCGACCGCCAGTCATATCCTATTAAGTTCACTTTGACTGCTTTTTTTTTTTTTTTTTTTGCTGCCTGACGAAGGCATTTTTTTGTGCACAGACCGACAAAACGAACCTCCCAGTGTTCAGAGCAGAATTACAGAACCACGCCAGCATTTTGACTACTGTCACCATCATCTCTTTTACATTGTTGTCATTTTGAGTGCTGTTGCTGCTAAGACCATCAGATTATTGGCTAATGTTTGTTCCTTAATTCTTGCTAAGGCGCTAACGCACCTCCTTTCCTCCTCCCTTGACCAACCCCCCACCCCTCCCTCACCCACCGGCAGCAACAACCCGGCCCACAGGTACTACCTGGCGACAGACCCCGCCACGGGACAGCTGTACGTTTCGGACACGAACTCGCGCCGGATTTACCGGCCCCGCGTCCTGACGGGGACCAAGGACCTGCTCCAGAACGCCGAGGTGGTGGCGGGGACCGGCGAGCACTGCCTGCCCTTCGACGAGGCCCGCTGCGGGGACGGAGGCAAGGCCACGGAGGCCTTACTCATGGGGCCCAAAGGTGCGTCGCGCGGTCTCTCTTCCCCCCAAACACACAAGACCCTGCATTATGGTTCCCGTGTATTATTATTATTATCATTCTGGTGTGCATCACTCTCAGCCGCGGAAACTTCCAGTGCCGTCGAAGGTCAGACATGCTAGATACATATCACTCAGGCAATAACACGGCCGGTACAGAACCTCAACAACAACAACAGGAAATTAACCAGGCTACGTACTTAACAGCGCTGAAGTCTAACCACGTGACAGCAGTCGTTTAAAAAGTACAGAGAGTGCTGGGAATTGTAGTTGTGTAGTTCTGCGGAACTCTCTTCCTGTTGTCCTTAGATCAGTTATTCTTAAGAGCAGTGCACACACACCATGCAGTGCTAAAAATAAATTCATAACTTCTCCTTTAATAGGAGCAGGCTGTATCTGCATCGTGCTGTAGTAATTTGCGCTGATAAATATGTATAAAATGCGTACAAAACTATGCAGAGTGCATACATATGTATACTCTAATTTGTGTAATAGCATTCATACGGGTGCCAGATAATAATAATGCTTAATTAGAGCATTGCCTTTCATGCTTGCTGTACAATGAGTTTCATTAGTAACATTTCAGTGGAGCAACTGTTACGGTGCGCGTAGCCCAGGGTGCTGTTTGCTGGACAGCAGTACTTGGCATCCACGCTCTGGTTTTTAATCTGCATTCCTCTTACTGCCGAATTTTTTACAAAAATGTTTGCTGCGCACCTCATAAATATTCCTCGTTTTTATTCCATTTCTGAATGGCCTTCAGAGGATGACAGTTTGACTGGGCTGGGAGCAGCGACCTCCCACAGGGCAAAAGCTCGCACATATTTTGTCTCTTCGCCGTTTTTTTTTTTTAAGTCTGTTTAACCAAAGCAAATTTTTTTTGTTCGTCGAGGATAACTTCTTATTTTACGGCACTTCTCACAATGTACTTACAATGGTTCATTGTCCTTTACCAAATTTTGCTCTTTCAGAACAATCCCAGATTGATAGCTTCAGTATTTTTAGTATTGTTTCACACCCTTGCTGACATTCGGTGTTTCGATTTTTTAATGTGCTGTGTAGATTATATATTTTATGTATACATTGTATTGGTGGGGAAAAGGAGGCTAAAACCATTTCCTAAACTCAGTTAATGCCATCATAGCTATCAGATTTTATGAAAGCAGTTAGCGAGCACTGTACAATTGAGCAATAAAATTCACACACTCTGGAGCTTTGTCCTCCAGATGTGTTCTGTTGTACAGTGTAAAATCGCTCAGTTCTTGGGAGAAAGTTTGTGAGGAAATCGCAGTCGCAGTAATGAAGTGTAAGAGAGAAGTGTCTCTGGTCCTAGTAGAGCTGGATTTGAAAGCTCCGTCTTGCGTCTCTTTTTAAGGGCAGTTAGAGAAAGTTGGAGTGTCCTTAAGAGACTAAAGGAAAAAGTCAGCCCCAGATGGCTGCAGTGCAGTGCTTTTTTATTTATTTTCCTCCAGATGGTTTGTGGACTTTGTACAAGAATGATGCCTTTCATCTGTCTGCTGTTTCCAGAAACTCTCTGCTCTGAGAACTGCACATGCCTATTACCCTCTTCCCTCTACCTCAGCCCACACACACACACACACACATGCGCGCGCGGACACACACATGCACACACACACATGCATGCAGGCACGCGTGCACACATACACACACACACACTTACACACACTCACAAACACACGCACTCACACACATACACACACGCAGGCACACACACACACACGCAGACACACTCATACACACACACACATGTGCGCGCGGACACACACATGCACACACACACATGCATGCAGGCACGCGTGCACACATATACACACACACACACTTACACACACTCACAAACACACACACTCACACACATACACACGCAGGCACACACACACACACACGCAGACACACTCATACACACACACACACACAGCCATAGCGCTACAGCAGAATGCATTTGTCATAATCTGCTCTGTCCACTGGCAGCCGCTCTAAAGAAATGTCTTGCCCTTCATGACAGGCTTTAAGTTTTAATTTAATTGCAGAAGGAACTGGCTCATCCAGGAATTTATTGTGAAATATAAATTCTTGCTATGATTAGCAAGTGAGGAAACAGAATATGGAGGAGCATTAATGTGTATTTAGCGGAACAAAGGGAATTTCTTCAGGTTTTCTAGTTTCTGGCCATTTAGCCCCACTCTATCAGGTTGACATTTTAGCTGGCTGTTGTAACCATGGCAACTCTGTCTTTCATCCATTTCATTTAGAAATGGTCAAAGCTGTAATTCCCCGCTTTCCACAGGTAAAGAGCAGTTCTTTGTTTTTTATCGTTTTTTTTTCTTTCTTTCTTCTCCGTTTTAAATTCCGTTTTAATGGACCGTTCAACACTACAGCCCCTCCGACGTCTGTTTTTAGACCTTGGTTTTGCAAAAGGAGTCACAAACAAGACTACATCCTTTCCCACTCTGCCTGAGAAATTATTTAATACTCGAAAGCAGAATTTGAATTATTAACGGTGCACTTTCGCAGTGACCTGAATAATGTGAAGCCAAACCTGACACATGTACCCATCTTGTTCTGCCTAGTGAGTCTTGCAGCCAGAGAGCTCCTGTCTAATGCATCTGTTGTTTGTTTGTTTGTTTGTGTCTTTGCTTTTTTTGTTGTTGTTTGTGTTGTTTAATCCTTTCTTACCTCCAGGTATTGCGGTTGATAAGAACGGATTCATATACTTCGTCGACGGAACGATGATTCGTAAAGTGGATCAGAACGGAATCATCTCAACCCTCCTGGGGTCGAACGACCTCACCTCAGCCCGACCTTTGACCTGTGACACCAGCATGCACATCCGCCAGGTGATTGTTTATCTCAACGCCCACCCATCTCGGTTGAGTCGCCAAGAGGCCAGCCAAAAGAAGATGTACCTGAAAGCTTGCAGCACCACCTTGTGGCACCATATCCATATCAGGGTATTCCTCCATGGTCTATACGTAATGGTTGAGCTCTAAAGACATCCACATTTTGACGTGGACGCACAGTAATATTGTCCATGTTGGGCTATACATGCGTTTCCCCTGGATACCACATCTCTGAGGAAAATTCCCCCAGAAAGACACTTTATGGCACATCACTGATGAGAAGACAAAGCGCTTAATGTGCACTGTGCCAGATTGCACTGTAAGCAGTTGTCTTGGCGCCTTGAGTGAAAATGCTTGTTCAGTTAGATTCCGCCTTGACCCTTATGGCTCTCCTCCAACATTTTTATTAATGTTTCCCTTAGGACCCCAGTGCGTCTGGGAGTGAAACTCACTTTGGGGGTGCGGCAGGAGACCAAACACTCGGGGAGCGCAGAATAAAACGCATCCAGTCACGAGCAAGCGCTGCGTGCCGAGAGAGCTGCTTCCTCCATCTTGGTTCTGCTGCTGGAGCTCTCTGTTTAGTGAACCGCAACGTGATCTTCGCTCCAATCCGGCTCCCCTCACAAGCACATCAGAATCAGAACCTCGAAATCCCAGCCCGGCCCGGTTCCATCTGCCGATTTTCCCCGGGCCCGTACCCGTCGGGTTACCGCCCCCTCCCCCTCGGCGTCAGCGTCACACAGAGAGAGAGAGAGAGGAGTTTTACCCATAAGGCATTTCTCGGGGCGATGTGGCAGGCCATGCCGTGATCCAGTGGAGCACAAACAAACAAAGACAGCCCTTGTCACTGGTTTAATTACGGCCGGGCGCGAGGCCCCCCCTCACTCCGGGGCCCCTGGGACATCTGCCTGAGCGCTGCGTAGCCGCTGTCAACCGCGTTAAAGTAAGTAAATAAATAAATAAATAAAAAACAGGAAGGAGATGCGTGCGTGTTAGCGTGCACCCGGGGGGATTAGCGACGTGGCCTCCAGTCTCCTGAATTAAACGCTCTGCCGCCGTGGCAGAGCTGCCTGCTGCACTGAACAAGCGCTTCGAAGGGAAGCAAGCGCCTAATGAGCGTCCTCCACTTTTCGGAAACGCGTAAAAAAAGCTGAAGGGGAAGTCAAACGGCTGCGTCGTCTCACGACCCCCCCCCCTCGCCCCCCCAGGCTATGACCCGTAGGCGAGGATGATGGGATACTGCCGGCGAAGGGTTTCTGGTTTAACCGTTATTTAACGGCTGAAATTACAGCCTCGCGGCTAAACGGGCAGAGGCTTTTTTTGTCCTGCCGGGGAAGGGGAGCCGAGCCGGTGTTACGTCTTAATTTGTAGTCCTTGAACACGCTTGACCCTCGAGGTGACTGTTGGGCTGATGGGAGTTGTAGTTTATGTCAGGTTTGGACCTGAGCCACCCGAACTCCACACCGTTGTCCCTTGCTTATAATGAGAAATCGGGCCGAAGGGACGTGTCAGCGTTATCGGTGCGGCTGCACAGGCGCTGAATTATAAGACGGTCATCGGGGGCTCAGATTAAGAATCCAGGGTTTCCTAATTAAAAATAATTGAATGCTATTACCTAGTGCATTTTTTATTTTTATTTTTTTTTGTTGGCCAGATTCCTCTATCCTCAGGCAAAGACGTGGTTTAAGGAGAACATCAGGCTGCAGAAAAAGCACCCAAGCAGGCAGATGAAATCATGGAATCGCTTGCGTAAAACATACCGAGCCCCATAAAGTATCCTCCTCCACCAACGGAACCTTCTCCACAGCCCCATTTCTGAAGTGTAAATGCAAAACGTTGCACGACTCTTTCATTTTTGTCGCACGGCACTTGTCAGAACTTGTCAGGCTTAACACTTTTGGGGTTATCTGTGTCTCCAGGTCCGTCTGGAGTGGCCCACCGACCTGGCCATCAACCCCATGGACAACTCCATGTACGTGCTGGACAACAACGTGGTGCTGCAGATCACGGAGAACCGGCAGGTGCGCATCGTGGCCGGGCGGCCCATGCACTGCCAGGTGCCGGGCGTGGAGTACGCCGCGGGCAAGCGGGCGGTGCAGACGGCGCTGGAGTCGGCCAGCGCCATCGCCGTGTCCTACAGCGGCGTGCTCTACATCGCCGAGACCGACGAGAAGAAGATCAACCGCGTGCGCCAGGTGTCGACGGACGGCGAGATCACGCACCTGGCGGGCGCGCTCTCCGAGTGCGACTGCAAGAACGACGCCAACTGCGACTGCTACCAGACGGGCGACGGCTACGCCAAGGACGCCAAGCTCAACTCGCCGTCCTCGCTGGTGGCGGCGCCCGACGGCACGCTCTACGTGGCCGACCTCGGCAACATCCGCATCCGGGCCGTCCACGGCAACAGGCCGGCGCTCAGCTCCGCCGGCTTCCGCGAGGTGGCGTCGGCCGCCGACCAGGAGCTGTACGTCTTCGACGCCAACGGCACGCACCAGTACACCATGAGCCTGGTCACCGGCGACTACAAGTACAACTTCAGCTACAGCAACGACAACGACGTCACCGCCGTGACGGACAGCAGCGGCAACACGCTGCGCGTGCGCCGCGACCCCAACCGCATGCCCGTCCGCATCGTCGCCCCCGACAACCAGGTCATCTGGCTGACCATTGGCACCAACGGCGGGCTGAAGAGCCTCACCGCCCAGGGCCAGGAGCTGGTCCTCCTCACCTACCACGGCAACAGCGGCCTCCTGGCTACCAAGAGCACCGTGATCGGCTGGACCACGTTCTTTGAGTGAGTGTCGTCTGTTTCCTGTCGGTGGAAAATACGATCGCGGAATAGCGAAAAACTGCCGACTGCACTGTATTCCCCTCGCCATAAATACTCATTCAGTTTCTGTGGTCGACATAATTGCATATTTGCTGTAAAAAAAAATAGGTAATAAATTATACATATCCTTCATATGCCCCGGTTGCAACCTGGTATTAAAAACCCACCAAATGAATCATAACCTCTAATTGAAATAGTTTTGGCCGCATATGGAATTAATGGGGGTGAGTCGTGTTTTTAAAGCATGCTTGCGAAAGTCTAAGTTCTTCCATTAGGGCTGTGATTTATATGCGTCTCTCTTTTGAGGCGGAGGTTTGGCAAAGGTTTAGTTGAGGTTTGGCGCAGGTTTGGCGCAGGTTTGGCACAGGTTTGGTGCAGGTTTGGCGCAGGTTTGGCACAGGTTTGGCACAGGTTTGGTGCAGGTTTGGCAGTTGTTTGGCGCAGGTTTGGCGCAGGTTTGGCAGTTGTTTGGCGCAGGTTTGGCGCAGGTTTGGCAGAGGTTTGGTGCAGGTTTGGCGCAGGTTTGGCAGTTGTTTGGCGCGGGTTTGCCTGCAGCGCGCTCGCTGGGCTGTGATGTGCGCTGTCTCTGTGACCCGCGCGCTGTCACTGCTCTTGCTGAAAGGAGACGGTGGAAAGGGCAGATCGAGTGGGGGTGTGAGTCCCTCCGGCA
This sequence comes from Anguilla anguilla, assembly GCF_013347855.1. NCBI lineage: Eukaryota > Metazoa > Chordata > Actinopteri > Anguilliformes > Anguillidae > Anguilla > Anguilla anguilla. The sequence goes on along the minus strand of NC_049207.1, from coordinate 53,610,842 downwards.
GCCCTTCCAGAAGCAGCGGACAGCAGCGCTATCAGCAGTCACTCAAACTGGGGGGGGCGGGGGGGGGGGCAGGGGGGACAGGGGAGGGGGGCGTGGGGGGGCCGGGGAGGGGGGCGCAGCTCTGGATGAGCGCGCCACTCGCCCAGGGCTTCTCAGCCGCACAGCTGACACCGAATACTGTCATCGTTAGAGAACAGGAAGTGTGCAGTGACACTCGCCAGTCCTGCACTGTTTCTCATGCTCCCACACGTATGCGTACGCATGCACACACATGCACACATGCACACATGCATGGGCACGAACACACGCTCGCGCGCACACACACACACACACAAATGCACATACTCACACCCGCACATGCACACACACACACACACACGTGCATACACATGCGCACGCATACATGCACACATACAGACACACACACACACACACACACACAAATGCACATACTCACACACGCACATGCACACACACGCACACACACGTGCATACACATGGGCATGCATACACGCGCACACGCACATACACACGCATGCACACGCACCACACCGTATGTGACTTTCTGCGCTCTGACAATGTGGTTCCAATTAGCAAGCTGTTTATTAGTGAATTTCCAGCTTGAAGCAATTCACTGAGCACCCCCTCCCCCACCCCCACCCCGTAACGTTTGAACTTAATTTTGATGAGGAAAAAGGCCAATGCTTTTTTCACATTTAGTTCCTTCGGCTAAAACCTAAATTAGTTTGTCATTGATTTAAAAAAAGTTAATAAATAAATAAATAAATACTGATAAGCAACTTGAATAGTGACACAAAGTACACCGCACTACACTCATTAAGGTGGCTCAGCTGACTCTGTGCGACACCAGCGACCTGCCTAGAACTAAAATATTATGAAAATTAAATGGCTAATTAAAATTTTTAAACAACTGTGGGCTCAATTCAGCCTCTATTCAGCTGGGGGGGGGGGGGGGGGGTCTTACAAAAAGTCAAGCCTAATATATAGTGCAGTCCATAAGTATTTTCGACAGCGACATCATTTTTGTTGTTTTGGCTCTACACTTCAGCATATTGGACTTGAGATTAAACAACAGGACGTTAATGTGCAGACTGTCAACTTTAATTTGAGGGTATTAACATCCATATTGGGTGATTCCCTGAAGGAACTATATCCCTTTTATACACAGTTCTTCTATTTTAGGGCATTTTATTTTGTTTTATTTTATTTTATTTCCTTGTCAATCGAATTGAACATGAATATGTCTTTATAGAAAAAGGAACTGCCGACCAAACGCAAACAGGAAAGCGCTTCTACCACAGTCTTCTGGAAAGCCGTTATAACGGGGAATTTCCGAGATACGTGCAGAAAGGCAACCCAAAGAGAAATCCACCAGAAGTTTTATCCCCATCAGCAAAACCGGCGATGTGACAAATGTGCCCTTTTTTAAAAGGAAAGTGCTGAGAGTACAGGTACATGTTACCGGCGCGCGGACTGCACCCCGCGCCCGATCCCGGGGGCTCTATATTTAGGACGGCAGCAGCGGTTCAAGCAGATGCTTAGAGCGGCACGTCCGCAAAGCGCTCGCCATTCCTCCTCGAGATGGCTCCGCCCCAGACCGACCCGGCCCGGCCGTGATTTACCGGGTCTCTCTCCGCCCTGACCCAACTGCCGCTTTTTTATTTTTTATTTTATTTTATTTTCTTCTCGCAGCTATGACAGCGAGGGTCGTCTGACGAACGTCACGTTCCCGACCGGGGTGGTGACCAATCTGCACGGAGAAATGGAGGGGGCCATCACGGTGGACATCGAGACCTCCGGGAGGGAGGAGGACATCAGCATCACCACTAACCTCTCATCCATCGATTCCTTCTACACGCTGGTTCAAGGTAGGCCCTCAGCTCAGCAGGACAGGTGCTGAGAAGAGAAGCGGCCATTTTTCTTTTTTTCCCTCTTCTTTTTTTTGTTGAGACCACCAGGGCGATATAGACTAACCTCTAGCTGTTCATCATCCTGAGAACCAACAATTTTGGCAGAGTAGCACTATTGAAAACTGCCCAGTATGGCTTTCCATGAAAATTTAGCAGCAAGTAGCACCCCTGTGACCTTTTTTCCAGGGTATGTGAATTACAAGACATGCCTAGAACCAACAGCTTTATAGTTAGAGCAGTTTTTAAATCAAACTTAAAATGGTGGGTAATACAGAGCTAATTATAATTTACTGATTTCCATTTTTACTTAATTAGAGTAGATCATAAACTGCGCAGATTTTCACATGCACTCACCTTGGTACAGAAATTAGGAAAGACATTCTGGTTAGCAATATACAGTTGTAATACCATTTCAATTCAACGTAATTGTTATTTTGTAATTCAAAGTAGACCCTCTGGGGTGAGTTCTGGTAATTACAAGGGAACGTCGTGGTGTTACCACATTTTAACATATCGATAACACCCCATACTCCTGAATTTTAATTTGAAATTAGCCAAAGAGGATGGAGAATTGACAGCAATCCAGCCAATTAAAAATGTGGAAAAACAAACATAACTCGTCTGGTAAGTTAACGGTCCTCAGCACGGGGAAACTAAGGACACCAGCTTTATGCAGAATATCAGCGTCTATGCAGACTGGCTGTCGGAGGAATGTTGCTCTAAGCAATGGCCTGTATGGATGGGGTTCTGCCATAGGAGTCATCCGTCAAAAGCAGGTGAACTGAAAGTATCTCGTAGGTTTTGTCCCCTTCATACATTCCGCCACACCTGTCACTGAACCGAACGCATTTTGACCTTTTTTTTTTTGGCGCACTGTCGCTTTGGAATGTCCGCCGTGCCCCACGCGTCCTCGATTAACCCTTTCCCTCCTGCTGAATTTTTCTGCCCCCCCCCCCCCCCCCCCCCCCCCGTCCCTCAGACCAGCTGAGGAACAGCTACCAGGTGAGCTACGACAACTCCCTGCGGGTCGTCTACGCCAACGGGATGGACACGCACTACCAGACGGAGCCGCACATCCTGGCGGGCGCCGCCAACCCCACGGTGGCGCGCCGGAACATGACGCTGCCCGGGGAGAACGGGCTGAACCTGGTGGAGTGGCGCTTCCGCAAGGAGCAGACCCGGGGAAAGGTCATCGTGTTCGGCAGGAAGCTGCGGGTGAGGAAGGGGCCCCTGTTCGCAGCCCTCACTGCGCCCAGTTAGTAATTAGTGCGCGTTGATAAGCAGGTCGCCCAGTGCATGCTGGGATAGGCTCCAGCACCCCCCGACCTGACCCTGCCCAGGCATTAACGCAATAAAGGTATAAAGGTATAGATAATGGATGGATGGATGGATAATTAGGTCATAAGGGTACTGTAGGGGCGGCAGTGTGGTATAGTGGGTAAGGAATGGGTCTTGTAGCTTAAAGGTCACAAGTTCAGTTCCTGGGTACAGACACTGCCGTTGCACCATTGAGCAAGGTCCTTAACCTGCATTGCTTCAGTATATATCCTGCTGTATAAATGTGAATGCTATGAAAATAAGTTGTGTAAATCGCTAAGAAAGTCAGCTAAATGCCTGTAATGTAAATTATATGATTTAACTGAACTTTAGTTTGGTTTGAAGAGGAAGCCATAGAAACCCAATTTTTGGCTCATGGAAACGCGCTGGCCTGGAATTTAATCAATATTTGTCCTCATCTTTGACTTGCAAATAGATTACCTGACTTTTTCTTCACAAACACAATTTGGCGATTTAATTTGGGATTACTGAGCTCACCAACTGTACATAAAACTTACATTTAAATTAAAGACAAATATTTATTACATCCAGGCCATTGACTATAATTAGATTTATGATTTGGGGGAGAAAGTGCCAATTACTCTCTTTTCTATATTCTTGTAATTTATTAATGCAGTAAACATTTAATGAAACAATATATTGGCATTTTTAACGATAAGCTCCAGTTTATTGGCATTTCTACAAGGATATACTGTACATTCCTTTAAAACATGTTAGCCTGATATGCGTGCGATGTGAGTTTTTCTTTCCCCAGATGTCCTAAACTTATGAGAACCAGGCACTCAAAAACTATTATGAAGTGACATTGTTTCAGGAAGTAAACTGAACGAGGGTCAAGATATGATTGCCTTTGCTTCCATTATAAAAGCTTGTCATCTTTAAATGAATGGCTTTCACTTAGGGGAAACTGCACGGATACGACCCAATATATCTTTCTGCCGGTTCACTGGATACAGAGGGGCTTCATTTAAAAGAGTTTGAACGGATGCCAGAGTTTCTCTCAGTCTAATGAAAGCCTTTAAAACGGCCACTAATCCAACGCTTAGTCCACTTACATTGAGAACTCTGGAAATTAATTTACTGTCAAAGGGAATCAATCACGGTTAATGGCGTTTAAACAATAGCGGGTCGCTGAGAAACGGCATGCAGGCGTTTTGGGGCCACGATCATTGACTGTGACTGTGACATTGTTGATGCTTTTTTTCCTTCTTCTTCTTCTTCTTCTAATACCCTCCGGCACTTTCGGTGTGGGGGTAAAAAAAAAAAGGTAAACGGAAGGAACCTTCTGTCTGTCGACTATGACCGGACGTTGCGGACGGAGAAGATCTACGACGACCACCGCAAGTTCCTCCTGAAGATCATCTACGACGCCTCGGGTCACCCCACGCTGTGGGTGCCCAGCAGCAAGCTGATGTCGGTGAACCTGACGTACTCCAGCACCGGCCAGATCACCAGCATCCAGAGGGGGCCCACCACGGACCGGGTGGAGTACGACGGCCAAGGCCGGCTCATCTCTCGAGTCTTCGCAGACGGCAAGACCTGGAGCTACACCTACCTGGAGAAGGTAGATAACCCTGTCCACTCCGTGAGAAAATACGTACTAGGTATCGTAGTCATACTGAACAGTGCACATTATTGGTAAGCACATCTGCTCCATGTATCTTCCGTTCCTGGACCCCAGAGTCTCTGACACTTTGTGTACCCGCAACTTATTTGAGATATTTATATCTAATTTTGTTGAAAAGACATTTGTAAACATCAACATAATTTTTCAGTGTGTGATCTAATATCATTTTTGTTACTCGAGTGACACAAGGAAAATCGTGTTTTTAATTCGACAGCTGGCCTTCTGCTTAGACACAGCTTGTTTTAGTGGGGGTTAACGAAAGGTCATCTTTCAGCAACATAAACATGAGAAATGCCGGTCAATAAAAAGCGCATGTCTGGCGTTTGATGTTTTCAACTCCTTGTGAAATAAATTGTGTTTAAAAAGGCGAAAAGACTAGCAGTGCTTTCACACGCGAAAAGAAAAGGCTTGTTTTGAAAAATACCCTGGAAAATCACACAGGTAGAGGCCTTGAAAAAGCTTCTTCAGCTTCTGGGAATTGAATGCAGTGAATGCACAGTCTTGCACTGTAAATGGCCAAAGTTCCCTTGTTCTGTACGAAGTAGATAATTTTATTCCCACCTGTCAGTCGGAATGGTTGAAAAAGAAAGGGTGGAAAAAAAGGTTTATGTTCATTTGTGTTTACAAGCCAAGAAATGGAGAGAGAGGGAGAAGGTTTTAAATGTGTGAAATCCTGATGGTGTCTGCAAGGAGAGGGGGACGAGGAAGAGGGTGGCCCGAGCAGAAATTCAGACACAACCCTGGCGAGCAACAGGGGTCGAGTCTGCAGCTGATTCATCAACTGTGTTGTTATCTGCCCCGAAAGAGAGGGATCGATTGCTCATCCCTGGCGCTGGGAATATCAGCACCCAGGGATGCTGCGTCAAGGCTTTCTGACGATCCCCCATGCGGCCCAAAGATCAAGTCGTTGGCTGTGTGTTGTTGTTGTTGTTGTTGTTGTTGTTGTTGTTGCTGCGGTTTTCCAATTCCAGCCCAACTTTTTTTTCATTAAATTGGACTTTATTTCTTACCGGCAACTTTTCCCCTCAGTGTGCGAGCGGAAACTTCCTCATCGACGCCCTGGAGGAATTCGCCCGACGCAACACAAACCGTGTAGAGGCGCGCGCATTATATATGCATGAATTTTCCTCCTTTCCTCTATTTTTTTTTTTTCATGGCACCTGCCACAAGTGCAGGTACTGTGACCAGAAAGAAGGATATCGCCGTGGAAACATATGCCACGCGAGGAGCCCTGGGATCTGGAGTAATGTTCCTCCCAGTACGGCTGACAAGATGAACGACTCTCCCAGGGATGGCGCGCCCCCCCCCCCCCCCCATAAGCCACCAGCTCCCCCCCCCCACCCCCCACCCCAGCGCACAATCAGGGGCGCATACCAAGTGGCCCCGCCACGGCACTTCGCCTCCCGGGAGGGTTATCAGAATTAGTATTTTTAACAACCTCCCAAAAAACCGGCGCCCGGTTGAGTACCGCCAGCGAGGAAAGAACGCCGCGTCTCTCTCGCGGGCAGCACCGAGCCCGGCTGAGCCGTCGCTCTGTGGTCCTGAGTGCGGTAGGCAGCGTTTTCGCGGTCTGCTTGGCATGCCACCGGCTTTTTGCATCGCCACTCCAAAAGCCCCCCCCTGCATATAAACATGAGACATTCCGGCGAGAATTATAAAAGTATATAAAAAAAATTAAAAAAAACCTGACAGCGCTGGAATATTTTCCTCTGAAACTTTATGCAGTTAGACTGGAAAGTCAGTCTTTAGTCAGTCTTTTAGTAGAATTAAGGCAGTTTTTTTTTTCTTCTCCCTTTAGCATTAAATCACCAGCCTCTTGACAGAGTGGGAAACACTTAATTATGTGATGTTTTCTTAAGTAATTGTGACTTTAAATGCAGCCCACCTTGTGACATAAGTACCCGGCTCTCTATGACGCCACAGCTAATAATAACAAAAGCTTTTAGAGTAACTCATTCGAATGCATTTAACAGGAGCGGCATTAGAGACACTCGGGTCAAGATGCATCTCAATTAAAAATGAGTCACGGCTTAAAATGAAATGTTAATAACTGTTTTTGTGCCATTTGCATTTGAAAACTAATGAGTACAATTATTCTGTTCACATCCATTTTGTTTTTTGTTTTTTTGTTTTCTTTTTTCTTTCCAGTCCATGGTGCTGCTGTTGCACAGCCAGCGCCAGTACATCTTCGACTATGATTTATTGGATCACCTGTCGGCCGTGACCATGCCGAGCGTGGCCCGCCACACCATGCAGACGATCCGCTCCGTCGGCTACTACCGCAACATCTACACCCCCCCGGAGAGCAACGCGTCCGTCATCGTGGACTACAGCGAGGACGGGCAGCTGCTGAAGGTCGCGCACCTCGGGACGGGCCGGCGGGTGCTGTACAAGTACCGGCGGCAGACCAAGCTGTCGGAGATCCTGTACGACAGCACCCGGGTGAGCTTCACCCACGACGAGACCGCGGGGGTCCTCAAAACCGTCAACCTGCAGAGCGAGGGCTTCATCTGCACCATCCGGTACCGGCAGATCGGGCCCCTGGTGGACCGGCAGATCTTCCGCTTCAGCGAGGACGGGATGGTGAACGCCCGCTTCGACTACACCTACGACAACAGCTTCCGCGTGACCAGCATGCAGGGGGTCATCAACGAGACGCCGCTGCCCATCGACCTCTACCAGTTCGACGACATCTCCGGCAAGGTGGAGCAGTTCGGCAAGTTCGGCGTCATCTACTACGACATCAACCAGATCATCTCCACCGCCGTCATGACCTACACCAAGCACTTCGACGCGCACGGCCGGATCAAGGAGATCCAGTACGAGATCTTCCGCTCGCTCATGTACTGGATAACCGTCCAGTACGACAGCATGGGCCGGGTCACCAAGAGGGAGATCAAGATCGGGCCCTTCGCCAACACCACCAAGTACGGCTACGAGTACGACGTGGACGGCCAGCTGCAGTCGGTCTACCTGAACGAGAAGGTGATGTGGCGCTTCAGCTACGACCTGAACGGGAACATCCACCTCCTGAACCCCGGCACCAGCACCCGCCTCACCCCGCTCCGATACGACCTGCGGGACCGGATCACCCGGCTGGGGGACGTCCAGTACAAGCTGGACGAGGACGGCTTCTTGCGGCAAAGGGGGTCCGAGATATTCGACTACAACTCCAAGGGCCTCCTGGTGCGGGTCTACAGCAAAGGCAACGGCTGGACCATCCAGTACCGCTACGACGGCCTGGGGAGGAGGGTTTCGAGCAGAACCAGTCTGGGGCAGCACCTCCAGTACTTCTACGCGGACCTGAACTACCCCACTCGGATCACCCACGTGTACAACCACTCCAGCTCCGAGATCACCTCCCTCTACTATGACCTGCAGGGCCACCTCTTCGCCATGGAGATCAGCAGCGGGGAGGAGTTCTACATCGCCTGCGACAACACGGGCACTCCACTGGCCGTCTTCAGCAGCAACGGCCTCATGATCAAGCAGGTCCAGTACACGGCCTACGGCGAGATCTACTTCGACTCGAACCCGGACTTCCAGCTGGTGATCGGTTTCCACGGTGGTCTCTACGAGCCGCTGACCAAGCTGCTGCACTTCGGGGAGCGGGACTACGACATCCTGTCCGCCCGGTGGACCATCCCTGACATCACCGTGTGGAAACGAGTGGGCAAGGACCCCGCCCCCTTCAATCTGTACATTTTCCGGAACAACAACCCTGTCAGCAAGATACACGAAATTAAAGACTACGTCACAGGTAAGATGTGAAGGGGGCGACATCGCTCGAGTGTATGTATGTCATCCGTATCCTCACAAGCTCATAGAGGTATACTTTTTTCCAGTTCTGCCTTTTTTACGAAATTCCAGCTGGTGTTATCTCCTGGAATAATTTCTGTGGGAACGTGCGAATATGAGAATATGAGAGGTTGTCATTTGACGTCATGGTGAGACAGAGCGAACGTTTTTCTCCTCTCTCTCTCTCTTCGTGGCAGATGTCAACAGCTGGCTGGTGACATTTGGATTCCATCTTCACAATGCTATTCCTGGCTTCCCCATCCCCAAATTTGATCTGACTGAGCCGTCGTTTGAACTGAAGAAGAGCCAGCTTTGGGACGATCTGCCGGTAATGTCTTCTTTTGCGCTGTTTTTTTATTTCCTCTCACCTGTCTTTTGAAGTTTAGTTGGATTTTAGAATGGAAAAATTGTGAGAAAAAATTGTGAGCCTTTTAGGATCTACCTCCAAAAGATCCCTTTAAAAAAAGTGTTGCTTGCTGAATATTTGTACTAATGGCTTCATGCATGTTCTTTGCTATACAAATGCTGTTGAAAGGTGGTGTCAATCTGAAAGCTCCATATTCTCACATTTTAAACATAAAAACTGATTTAAAGCTGCTTTTCATGCAGTCCATGTAATTCTCAAAACAGCGTTCCTGATAAAAGTGCTATTTTTTATCCTTTACCAAGTAGTATTACATATTATATATATATATATTATATATAAATGACAAGAAAAATGGAAATATTACTGTGTTTTGTTTATCCATATTTCTTCACAATTTTACATTAGTGAAGCAAAGCTTCTGGCATTAGAGAGGAGACAAGCACTGAAGGAGTGCAGCCAGTTGTCAGATGGTCTGGCCTGTCAAGTTCTGCAGTGTTTAGACATTAATAATGCATTTCTTCTCTCTCTCTCTCTCTCTCTCTCTCTCTCTCTCTCTCTCTTTGCAGTCCATCTCTGGGGTCCAGCAGGAAGTAATAAGACAAGCGAAGGCCTTCCTGTCCTTCGAGAGGCTGCCGGAGATGCAGCTGAACAGGCGACGCGCCGGCAGAGAGAAGTCGTGGCTCTGGTTCGCCGCGGTCAAGTCCCTCATCGGGAAGGGCGTCATGCTGGCCGTCAGTCAGGGCCGCGTGGTCACCAACGCGCTCAACATCGCCAACGAGGACTGCATCAAGGTGGCGGCGGTCCTCAACAACGCCTTCTACCTGGAGAACCTGCACTTCACGGTGGAGGGGCGGGACACGCACTACTTCATCAAGACCAGCCTGCCGGAGAGCGACCTGAGCGCGCTCAGGCTGACCAGCGGCCGCAAGGCGCTGGAGAACGGCGTCAACGTGACCGTGTCGCAGTCGACCGCGGCAGTCAACGGGCGGACGCGCAGGTTCGCGGACGTGGAGCTGCAGCACGGCCCGCTGGCGCTGCACGTGCGCTACGGCACCACGCTGGACGAGGAGAAGGCCCGCGTGCTGGAGCAGGCCCGCCAGAGGGCGCTGTCGAGCGCCTGGGCCCGCGAGCAGCAGCGCGTGCGGGACGGGGAGGAGGGGGCGCGGCTGTGGACCGAGGGGGAGAAGAGGCAGCTGCTGAGCGGCGGGAAGGTGCAGGGGTACGACGGGTACTACGTACTCTCCGTAGAGCAGTACCCGGAGCTAGCCGACAGCGCTAACAACATACAGTTCCTGAGGCAGAGCGAAATAGGGAAGAGGTAACAGACTGCTTTCCCATTGGCTGCCAAAGAGACTTGCCCTTGGCCAATCCCTTCGGAGGAGTTGGGGTGGGGGGGGGGGGGTCGAGGAGGTGGGGGGGGGGGGGGTTGTTTGGAAGCAACGCTGTGTGTTGTGGTACATAGCTTCTACAGCATAAATGTAGAACGAAGAGAACTACTTTGGGCCTTGACAAGGCCGTGAAGCAGATGTCTGTCTGTAGCACAACCTTGATTTGGACTTTGGACCCTTCTTCGGAGGAAAGGAACTAAGGGAAGAAGTTGTTGTTTCTAAAGGCAAAACGTTTTTACAATTGACCTTAAAAAGGGTATCTGCTTCAAAAAAAAAAAAGAAAAAAAAGAAATGTGTTTACATATGCATATCACTGCACTCAGCTGGACTAATATGTATAAAGCCTATCAGTTTTCTTACTAGGCAATGTCGATTATCATGTTTGTTTTACCTTTACGAATGGTTGACCTTTGCTTATAAAAAGTAGTTTTGCTCTTATTGATTAAAAAAAAAATTCATGTCTCAGTAACCAGCCACAACTGGGAAATTCTGCTGTGCATAAATTCAACTGCTTCTCCTGTGCTGCTTTCTATAAGGACATTGCCACCAGTGAGTATCCAATGTATTCTTCATTTTACAAACTTATCTTGGTTTTCCTTCGGTTGGAGAGAATGAACACGGTACACAAAGTAAAAAAAAACAATAAAAATCTACCAAGCAAAGGAAAACTCAAAACTTTTGTAAATTTATGTGAGACTGGTTCTTTATGGGTTTTTTCTATGAATTCCAAATTAACTGTTCATCAAATATTAGTCTCAGAGGAAGTAATTTATGTAAAGTGTTTATACATTACAAAATAAAATCTTAAGAATACTGATGATTTTTTTTTCTTTTTCTGGTCACGTGTTGTTTATACCCTTCAAACATTTTGAATATCGTATTCTCTATATTCGATTTTACGGTGACGCTAATTCAAATTAAAGGTAATACATGTACTGTAATAATGGATTTGTAAGGATGTATTGCTGCATAAATCTTAAATTAGCTTTTGTAAGATGAAATATAGAAGTTCTCGGACAGTATTTGTTTTTTATTACAAATAAACCATTTTAAAGTGGAATTACACATTTCTTCAGTAACATGTCACTGGTGATATCTGCTTGGATTATTTAATCTGAAAACCACGTCTTGGGCAGTGGCTTGGCTTCAACCATTTATGTATAAGCAGAGTGGGTGGGGGGGGGGGGTGTTCTCCCCTTACAAAGTAAATTCTAGGTGGAACAGACAGTTGTACAAAAAAAATTCTGGAAAGTTCTCCATTGCTGTCCAAGTCCTCTTGGTAATCTAAATGTAAATGATCCTGTTCCTTTTGCAAAAACAGCCCCTTCTCCATAGTTAGGAGCGTTATGGTTAATCTACTTAGCACAAGGCAAGGATGGCAGTGCCATAGGCTGCAATGGGATCTGTAAAACAGTCTTAAAAAAAAAAAAGCCTAAATCTGCTTCTGACTCAAATAAGTCCTCCCACTCTGAGAACCATTTACCACAATATTAAATTTATGACATGCTTTGAAACCTAGTTATCTAAAGGAATACATGAAAAAATGCATATACTATTTAATTTAGCTATGCAAGAACAAGCGTGTAAGCACCGCCTGAAATGCCCTTGTATAAAATGTAAACCCCTCTGGATGAAGCGTCATTTGTTAGACGTAACCTAAATAACAAGTCAGTGTCGCAGCTGCCTGGCAGTGAACGATGAGATCAGCGAGCAGTAAGCCAGCTTTTTTTTTCCCTCCACTTTCTAGAAGCGTCTCTGTTGTTTCTAGCTGAGGATGGCATGCTTCTGCAAGGGAAAATATTTTGCCCAAACATTTAACCTCTCAAAGAGTAGGATTTTCATGATGTTGAAAAGTCAGTGCTCCAAGAACACCATTGCTTTCAGTTAGCGGTATTGACTGTTACATCAGCATTAGAGTGTTCTATTATGAACATTCTAATCACGTATTTGTGATCTCACACCTTACACGGTTGAACTCCCGTTTTACAGTCCAGACAAGACTTTGACATTCCAAGAATTTTTCAGTGCTTTCAGCTGTCTGTGAGAAGAGTTCTTTTTTAGGGGTCACCGATTGAGGTTCGCTGATAAACATGAATTCAGTGAACCTGTTTCGTTGGGTCATCCTTCTAAAGGGCGGCATTGGAGTTTGCATGTGCTACAGTGCATCTAACAAGACACATTCCCAGTATTCAGCAATCAAATACTGATCTTTTTATCGAATATCGCTAAACCGCAAGTAGATAAATGTAGGTGTTCTCTAATAATGTCAGTTTTTCTGAGAACAACCCTCAGGTGCCGATACTATGTATCTATAAGTCAGTCTATAAGCACTATGTTTATGTTTCTCTTATTTAATGAAAATATCCAGTCAGTGTTCTTAAGAACATCCTAGTTCAAACACAAGCTTGCTGTTCTCTACGCATAAATTAGCATAAATGTAAGACTAGTGGTTTCTCATTTTTTAGTCAATGGTGCATACATATTTAGATTATTCCATTGTCTGAATTTTAATTAAAATCCAGATGAGATATTACATAATAATTACCTAATTGTGTGACCTGAAGTACAATTTTATGTATTCTGAAAAAAAACATTTCCTGGACACTTGTCTATTGGTGCTGACAGTGTGTGTAGGTCTTCCTGGTTATTGCTCCACAGAGATCAATAGGACTATTAAAACAAAGCACTGTAAAGGACTCTGAGGATGAATTTGGCTGCGTTCAATATGTCAGGCTCAATCTGATTGGTATGGCTCCATTGAGCTATTGCAATGTGAACTCACATAAACCGTAAACTAAACCAGGTGCACGGCCAGGTAGCTTATTGGCAAGGAGAAATGAACACATATCCCATAACATATGACATTGTGAGTTTTCGAGACGTTAAAATTCTCCTGGAGGCGCCCTTCACGTTTGCAGTCGTTCATATTGTTTGAACATTAATGGGATTTGTGAGATTCTTATTCAGCCCATTTAACGTTGTAATAAGGCACGCAAGTACACTAAGCACCATTTTTTAAAATAGCCCCAGCAATTATTGTTTTAGTGAGTCCTGAAATATTAAACCTATGGGAAGATTATGCAGTGCAAATTATACTTTGCCCATTCCAAACTTCCTATTCAATGTTATACTTTGTTTTAACATTACAGTACATTGCATCATCATAGTTAAGGGTTCATCATACATTATTAAGATATTACATATCATCTGCATTTTAGCTGTGGAAGATGTTTTATCTTGCAGGTGTAAAGACAATGCCTGTCTGGTAATAACTAGTCAATAAATCTAGTTATTATTTACACAAAATTGGCTCTCCTCAATACTAGATTGATTAATAAATAAATATTCTTTTAAATACAAAGTATCTTAAACAGAAGGTCATGAACTAGCAAAATTCACAAAACTTGAAAATATGGTAGCACTAAACACTCATCATATTCTGCTATTATAACGTCACCTTTATAATAATACTAATTTTATTATTATTATAATGTCACATTTAAGTTGAAGATTGACTAAAGGAAATATGGCCGCATTAAAATACAAAAAAACTTTTAAAAACTTAAAGCTCAGTGGCCTTAGTATTTTGTGACAATTCCAAACAGCAAGAAGTTTTGTAAAGGCACTGACTAAATTATGAGCAAACGGCAATTAGTCACACTGAAGATAAAACTCAAAGGCATTTTGTTACACATTATTTATGGTTTTTCTGGATTGCATAGATATCTACCTCCTACAGGCATTCTGTCCCCTTGCTCTATTCCTCTGGCACACTGTCAGCGAGACAATATGGCCACATTATGCAGGGGGTAGAATTATGTAGCTTGAAAAATATGCAGCGTTCAAAGAACAAAAGATTCGCTTTCTTTTGCCTATCTATTGTTTTGAATAGTAATGATGTGCAGAGAAGTTATTTTGGAAGCTGCCAGACAGCTGGTGTACACAAAAAAACATGCCTACCCCTTTTTTTTTTTTTGTGAAGTACCAGCGCTGTGTAAAAACTGGTCATGTCACTGACACACACTAGCTAAATACGTTTACTAAGTCCCTTCAGGTTGTTTGTAGTGTCTAATTCTCACATGCCTAGTGTTAGCCTGTAAAAAGTTTTTGTTTTTTGTGTGCTACTACAGAGCAAAGGCATTCCTGAGAAGTGGCCCCTAGTTTTTTTTCTGCATAGGCATTTGCAGATGTTTTGACCATGGATGTGTCCTGTGTGGGGTGGACCCCTTTTACAGTCTGCCTCAGGAAGCTGAAGGTAATTGGTCTCGACATGCCCAGAATATCGGGCCAAACTCAGACGGCCACCCCCAGGGGCCCGTGTCAGATGTGGGCGGGACTTGTGGACTGTTCTCTTCCTCTCTCCGACTGTGTGTGAACCAGGAACGCAGCCATCACGGCGAATGACGAATGCCAGTCCGCTCTCCCATTTACATCCCAGGTGTGACAGCTCAGCTCCAAGAAACGAGGATCTCGACACAATGAGCCGAATTAGCCAGCAAGTCTGAGTCAAGCTGTGGTGATAAAAGAAAATAAAAAATAGGGCCCTGGGGTACAGTGATGGGCAAGCGATATATCCCACAGGCTAGTCATGCTCCAAAAATTCTGCTTTTATGTGATTTGTAGAAACAGGAAACAAATCCAGATAAGTTGTACATTTGACTGGTAGTTTGACTGTTTGTGTTCATTTGTTTTTCATATAATTTCTTGTCAAATTACGGGTTATGGGCCCCTAGATTGGTTCCTGTGTGTCAGGACAGGACCCATGAAGGTAAAGACTGTTACTAATGTTACTCATTAAACATTGTTCTAATTTTGCTGATTATTTTCAAGGTCTCTAATACAGCTCTGTGTGTGTGTGTGTGTGCGCTTGTGTACTGTACTGCACGTGTGTGTGCGTGACTGTGTGTGTGTGAGTGTGTGTGTGTGTGCTTGTGTACTGTACTGCACTGTACTGTACGTGTGTGTGTGTGTGTGTGTGTGTGTGTGTGTGTGCGTGTGTGTGCGTGTGTGTGTTCTAGTGAGTGACCATGCCTCTGTGCGGAGAGCCTCAGGGAAATCTGCCTCACCACCCTGTCATAAACACTTACTTCTGCTAAAGAGACTGCCTAGAGCTGAGCCAGGTGAGCCTGCCCAAAACACTGTGTGTGTGTGTGTGTGTGTGTGTGTGCGTGCCTGTCTGTGTGTGTGTGTGTGTCATTATTTGTCCTGACATTTTTTTTCATCGAAACCTCAAACGGTTAAAGGTGTTTCCACATCTTCTTCTTGCCCCTCCCACCCTTGGTTATCCTCCAAAAGAAGAGCAAATGCAATAACAACAACAACAACAACAACAACGAAAGAGACCAGATTTGATTGGCTTATACTTGGAACTGGCTGACCTGGAACTTGTTCTCTGAGGTAAAAAGTGATTGTCTGAGCAGTGTACTCCGTATCTCATTGATGTAGCCAGGAGAAGGAATTTATGGTCTGAGTCAGTAAACCTTAAAATCCCATTAAAATCTCAGTACCGCTATCATACAGTGTTGTTTCACTGTTTGATGGTAGTCTTGTAATCTAGGAGCATGCTGGGGTGCTATAATGTTTTCCAACTGAAAAGATTTCCCTGCTTTTAGTTCTGGGCAGGTACTGCACACGGGTTGTGAATTTTTGGAAGATATTGTCTTTTTAATTTTCTGGTCCCACTGTAAGTGGCCGTTTGCGTGGTTCTGCCACATCGAATCAAAACAGAACTCTAAAAAAAAAAATAACGAAATACATATATAAATGAAAAACAGTTATGTGGCTTCGTTGAAATGTTGGATAGCCATGGGTATAGAGCTAGTTGGCATTTATAGTTTTGTGTATTACTCAAATCAAATTAGCTTTTCTGTGCATACTATACTCTGAAATAGGAAACAGGCAGCCTTGGTCCTGGAAATTTTTCAGGTTTCTGTTACATGTGAGCTTGATGAAATTGTTTAATCAATTACTGTGAGTCTATGCCAGGGCCATTTCTGACCATTTTGGTGCCCTCAGTTTGCGCTAGTCTGCTGCTAGTGTGCTACACTAGTTATCCTCTTGTGTGCAAGAGGCTAAAGGATGTTTCATTGTGGGTAGAAAGAGAACTGTGCGTGTGTGCATGTGCATGCATGGATAACTTACAACATGGATAACTTACAACATTGTGTGTGTGTTTGTGTGTGTGTTCCTCTGTCAGTGTTTATTGGGAAATAAACAGTTAGGTAAAAATGGTAACGAAAAGAAAAATTAGCAGAGGTACACCGGCAAAACAATGCCAAAGAATTATCCAACCATGTGTTTTTGTTCGTATGCCACTGTCAATGAAAGCTACAGCACAGTTGGTTTTCTCTGATTCCAGTTTCCCAGACTCTTATAGTGCTTATATTTTGAATGCTGTTGAAACAAAACAGTCACACTGGTGGACTCCTGTCACCCGCAGTTAACATTCGGTAGTTTATACCTTGGCTATACAAAATACAGAAGGTGGACAGAAGGAAAGATTTCATAGAAAGTTTATCTTCTGTAAAACAGCACATATATAACACAATGTTTGGTGGGAAAGGAAGAGCTATTACACTTTGATAATGGAGAAAGAAAACTCCCCTAGGGAGACACCATTAGTAGGAATGAGATGTGTTCGGTCTGTGCCAGTTTATAAATTGAGAGGTATCCTGATAGGTACACCCGACAGTTACAGTATGTAGCAAGCATTGTATGTGATCTTTGAAAAAAAAAAAAACAAGAAAAAGAAAACCCTGCACAGTACAAAATGGGGGAATTTTTTTGGGGAGTGCCCAATGACAACCTAATATAAAACTTTAAGGACAAATCCCCTTTGTTGTTTTGGTAGATTATATAAATAAAGCCATCATAATAAAATCCAAAATTGTGACAGCTAAGGAAAGAAGAGCATTTTCCGTATGTATCAGCAAAAGCAAATGAACAACCTTCCCTTCCAGTGGTGGAAAATCAAGGTTCACAGAGTATAAATCTTCCCCAGTATCTTGTTTCAATCACCTGGATTTGCTAATTGGGCACAGTTTTTCAGCCAGGAGGCAGAAGTAATTAATGAAATCAGCTGGCTGGAGTTCATGGGTGGAAGAAACACAAATGGCTGGACTTTTACATTCTGAGCCGTGGACTTTACTCCCCTGTCCCCTTATGGTCAGGGGTCCAGCTGCATTCTGTAGTTTTGTCGTTCAAGTTCAAGTTCAACTTTATTGTCATGTGTATTAAAAATAAAATGAAATACTTGTGCTCCAGCTCTCTGTACCTTAACACAAGGGACACAGGACAACGTTATATACAACAGTAATGTGCAGTAGGTGTCAATGTGAACGCGCAATCTCAAAGGCATGGAAGAATTGTTGAAGCCCTGTCAGGTTACTGTATGGCAACACGGCGTTATTCATGGTTTAGTGTTATTCAGACAGAATGACAAAAATAACAGAAGCGAGCGGGAAAAGTTGATCCAGTGCATCTTCTGAGGGAAACGTTTCCTCTTTTCCCCACTCACCAATTTTTGGTGTGGTTAAATGTGTTGTTGTCTTTGGTCTATTAACCTGAATCATGCAATCGTACACGTCTAGATAATTGACATTTTTTCTTAAACAGCACACTCTACACTGTTTTCTGAACAACCTTGACGACCAAACAAGTGTGCGTTAGTAATTAACAGTTGAATGTACACACAATGCCATGCTTACAACTCACAGAAAAGCCCAAGGGAGAATTTGCATAAACACCTGCTAATTTGGCTCCTATGGAAACACATAAAAAAGATTTGACCTTTGTTGAAATCAGCACTAATGACAAAACAAACTGATTCAGTCAGGAAAAAAAAACAGAAAGAAAAAACACGCTCTCCCAGTTTTCGTGGCATCACATTGTCACATTACAATGTATAATCGCCTAATTCAATTCGGGAACTTACACCTGTTCCGCATCGCCGCCTCGACAATCTCCCACAGCTTCGGGGAGCTGTGTTGCCGTGACAATAATGAATTCTGAAGAGCCAAGTGATGATGATTCTGAGGAGTGATTATGGGATGTTTAGTGTTGTTGTAACAGCTAAATACCTCCGGCTTCTTCGTTGCAAGTGAGAGCGATTCTGATTAGGTGAAAAACTGTAATGAATTGCCAAAAATACAGAAGCTGGCACTTGGCAGACTTATTTTCAGGTTCACATTAATATTAAGACAAGGTGTAGAAACACAGTAAATAACGGAATCAATCAGTCCTCCCTTTAGCCTGTCCCGTTTACAGTAAACAGAGAGAAATTGAGTAATTTTTTTGTGTGTACAAAGCAACAATATTTAATGAAAGAAAATAATGCTTAAAACAAAAAACCTATTTGTGGTAAGGTGGGCGTGGTTTTTGCGTTGGCTGCAGAGAGAGAGTGGGCGGGGCGGCTCTCGGAACTCTGCGCCACGGCTGTTGGGGTTTATTAATCAGCACGGATAGTTAATTGTTTGATTGATTGACAATGTGCTGATTACCTCGACAGTGAGCCTGGACGTTTTAAAAGCGGCTCGACAGAGAGAGAAGGAGGAGAACTGGAGGAGGAAGAAGAGCTGACGGGCAGTCAGCCGTGAATTGAAACATATACCGTGTGTATTGTGTATTGCGAACAGAAAGCCGCGTGGCGGCCGGAAAATAAAAAGACGCAGTCGCGTCCTGAAAAAGAACTTGTCTCTCTCTCATCTCTCAAACGAGCGGTAGCACTCAGTTTGCTACAGTGGTGGCCCGTGCGGGGAGACGGCAGGAAGAGAGAGAGAGAGAAGGTCAGAGATGGACCCAAACCGGAGCGAGACGGCGCAGCCTCTCGTAGCGCTGGCGAGGATGCTGGAGGGGATGGCCCAGATGCAGGAGCGGCAGGCGGCCGTACACGCAGAGCAGATGGAGGCTCTGCGTGCACAAGCCTCCCTCCAGACCCAGGCGCTGCGACAGCTGGCTGCCGCCGGGGAAACCAGCTCCCGGGACCCGCCGTCCCGATCCCCTCTCCGGATCCACATACCAAAGATGACCGCCGAAGATGACATCCAGGCCTTCGTGGAAAGTTTTGAGGTGGCAGCGGAGGCGTGTCAGTGGCCCCACGAGGAGTGGGTTGTACACCTCCTGCCCCTTTTAACTGGGGAAGCCCAGCAGGCGGCGCATGGACTGCCGCCCGGAGCCCGGGCGGATTACAAGATTGTGAAGAGGGCGATCCTGGACCGACTGGGCTGCAGCACGGAGGATTACCGGCGCCGGTTCCGGACGGCGAAACTGGTGGCGGAGGACCGTCCCTTCGCATACGCCCAAAGGCTAACCCACATGGCCCGGCGTTGGCTGCAACCAGAGACCCGGTCCGCCGGGGGCGTGGTGGAGCAGGTTATACTGGAACAGTTCCTGGAAGGGTTGCCGGAGGGAACGGCCAATTGGGTGCGCTGCCATCGCCCGACCAACCTAGAGGGGGCGGTTACCCTGGCGGAAGACCACCTAGTGCTATACCCCAGCGCCCAGCAGCAAGCACGGCCGGAACCGGCGCCTAGGAGGAGACCCCCTCCTCGTGCTGGCCCCTTCCCTGTCCCCCGGGCTCTGCCCCCTCCCTTGCCTCAAACTAATCCCCCCTTTTTTTCCGATTCCCTCTCCAGGTCCAGGCTCAGTGGCGGGGGGCTCCGGCTCGCAGAGGGCGCCTCAGACGCTCGGACCGGGGTGTTGGCGGTGCGGACAGCTGGGTCACCTGCGCCGCGATTGTCCACTTATGGAAGTGGGGCAGGTGGTCCGGGTGGTCGGGCCGCCCACTTCCGCTCCCGATCAGGAGGGAGCGTACTGCATCCCGGTAAGGGTGCAAGGGAGTGAACACCGGGCGCTGTTGGATTCAGGGGCTATGCAGTCCCTGATCCAGCAAAACCTGGTTCGAACCGAGGCATTGGTAAAGGCACCCTGGGTTTCCATTCGGTGTGTGCATGGAGATGTGCACAAGTATCCGGTAGTACCCGTGGAAATTTGTTACCAGGGAAAAACGCATATTGTGAAGGCTGCGGTTAGCTCCCGGCTTGCGCATCCCCTAATCTTGGGTACTGATTGGGCGGGGTTTAGGGAGATCTCTAGAAACGTACTGGGGTTGCGATCACGACCGATAGGGAAGTGTGACGTGTGTGCTGTTGACGGTGGTGACGCAGGGCCGTCCGACACGGCCGGGGCGGGGAGGGACCCAGGCGAACCTCCGGTTGAGACTCCCCGGGGTCCTGTATTCCAACCCGCGGAGGATTTCCCACTCGAGCAGTCTCGGGACGACACCTTACGCTTTGCCTATGACCAAGTGATGCGGATTGATGGTCAGCAGGTGCGCCCCGATGCAGTACTCTCTCACCCTTATTTTTCTATTATTAGGGACAGGTTGTATCGAGTGTGTCGTGACGCTCAGACCGGTGAAGAAACGACCCAGTTGTTGGTACCCAGAAACCGCCGGGAAATGGTTTTCCAGGCGGCTCATTACAACCCCATGGCGGGGCACTTAGGGTATGATAAGTCACTACACCGAATAATGGCTCGGTTTTACTGGCCGGGCATTTGGGCGGACGTACGTCGGTGGTGTGCGTCCTGTCCCGAATGTCAATTAGTGAACCCCCCGGCCACCCCAAAAGCGCCGTTGCGCCCACTACCCTTAATAGAGGTTCCCTTTGACCGAATTGCTATGGACCTCATCGGGCCATTTGAACGGAGCACCCAGGGATACCGTTTCGTGTTGGTCTTGGTGGATTATGCGACCCGGTATCCCGAAGCAGTGCCGTTGCGCAATATTTCAGCTAAGAGTGTTGCGCAAGCTCTGTTTCAAATTATCTCCCGGGTCGGAATCCCGAAAGAGATTCTGACTGATCAGGGCACTTCGTTTATGTCACGTACACTAAATGAGCTATACGGATTACTGGGCGTCCGCTCTATTAGAACCAGTGTATACCATCCCCAAACAGATGGGCTTGTGGAGCGGTTTAATAGAACTCTGAAGTCCATGATTCGAAAGTTCATTCACGACGATAGCCGAAATTGGGATAAGTGGTTAGTCCCTCTATTATTTGCAGTGCGGGAGGTTCCCCAGGCCTCCACGGGATTTTCTCCCTTTGAACTGTTATTCGGTAGAAAACCTCGGGGAATATTGGACCTAGTTAAAGAAAGCTGGGAGGACGGTCCAAGCCCCAGCAAAAATGAGTTGCAATACGTTATGGACCTGCGAGCAAAACTCCATACACTGGGTCGGTTGTCACGGGAGAATTTGCTCGAGGCTCAGGAACGTCAGCAGAGGCACTACAATAGAGGGACGAAACTACGTCAATTCTCGCCGGGAGATAAAGTCCTGGTATTACTTCCAACCTCCAGTACAAAATTACTCGCCAAGTGGCAAGGGCCCTTCGTGGTCACACGACGAGTTGGGGAGGTTGACTATGAGGTGGAGCGTGCTGATAGAGAGGGAGCGAAACAGATTTATCACCTCAATTTATTAAAAGCCTGGAAAGAGGTGGTGGCTGTTTCTCTGGTAACGGTGGATCAGGAGAGGGACGAGCTGGGGCCGGAGGTAGTAAATTCAATCAATCAGACCCCACCCCTTTCGGATAGCCACCTCTCGCCAAGTCAGAGAGCAGACCTTGCCATGTTGCAAAAACGGTTTGCGGATGTGTTTTCTCCCCTACCAGGACGCACGAACCTCATACACCACCATATCGACACCCCCCCGGGAGTAACGGTACGTTCCCGCCCCTATAGACTGCCGGAGCACAAAAAGAAATTGGTGCAGGCAGAAATAAAGGCCATGCTGGAGTTGGGTGTAATAGAGGAGTCCCACAGTGCCTGGAATAGCCCCATCGTGCTGGTAAGTAAGCCGGATGGCTCTATTCGGTTCTGTGTGGATTATAGGAAAGTGAATGCTGTGTCACATTTTGATGCCTATCCTATGCCTAGGGTCGACGAACTCCTGGATCGGCTGGGCACGGCTCGTTTTTTCTCGACACTGGATCTGACTAAGGGCTATTGGCAGATTCCCTTGTCTGCAAAGTCCAAAGAGAAATCGGCTTTCTCCGCTCCGGACGGTTTGTACCAATTCCGAACACTTCCGTTTGGGTTATTCGGGGCCCCAGCCACCTTCCAGCGCCTGATGGATCGGCTGCTGCGTCCGCATGCTGCGTATGCTGCTGCCTATCTGGATGATGTTATCATCCACAGTAGCAGCTGGGCACAGCATATGCGGCATGTGGGGGCGGTGCTCGAGTCCTTGAGGCAGGCGGGGCTCACGGCTAACCCAAAGAAGTGTGCGATTGGCCGAGCGGAGGTACGGTATTTGGGGTACCACTTGGGAAGTGGACAGGTGCGACCTCTGGTGGATAAAACCGCGGCGATTGCGACCTGTCCACGACCCAAGACGAAAAAAGAGGTGAGGAGGTTCTTGGGGTTGGCCGGCTACTATAGACGGTTTATTCCGGCGTTTTCACAGCTGACCAGCCCCTTGACTGATTTAACTCGCAAAGGTGCCTCAGATCCGGTCCAGTGGACGGAGCCGTGCCAGCGAGCGTTTGAGAGGGTAAAGGAAGCCCTCTGCGGGGAGCCGCTCTTGTTCACCCCTAATTTCTCTCTTCCTTTTATCCTGCAGACCGACGCATCGGACAGAGGGCTGGGGGCTGTTTTGACCCAGCAGGTGGAGGGAGTCGACCGCCCGGTGCTGTACCTCAGCCGCAAACTATCCCAGCGGGAGGCGAGGTACAGCACGGTAGAAAAAGAGTGCCTCGCCATCCGGTGGGCGGTCGGGTCCCTGCGCTACTACCTGCTGGGTCGCCCATTCACCCTCTGTTCGGACCACGCTCCCCTCCAATGGCTCCACCGCATGAAGGATACCAACCCGCGAATCACCCGGTGGTATCTGGCTCTACAACCCTTTAATTTTAAGGTGGTTCATAGGCCGGGGGCGCAGATGGTGGTGGCGGACTTCCTCTCTCGCCCCGAAGGGGGTGGGGGGGGGGGTCGGTCATCGGCCGGATGGCTCCCCGGCCTAAGTCGGGCGGTGGGGGTATGTGGTAAGGTGGGCGTGGTTTTTGCGTTGGCTGCAGAGAGAGAGTGGGCGGGGCGGCTCTCGGAACTCTGCGCCACGGCTGTTGGGGTTTATTAATCAGCACGGATAGTTAATTGTTTGATTGATTGACAATGTGCTGATTACCTCGACAGTGAGCCTGGACGTTTTAAAAGCGGCTCGACAGAGAGAGAAGGAGGAGAACTGGAGGAGGAAGAAGAGCTGACGGGCAGTCAGCCGTGAATTGAAACATATACCGTGTGTATTGTGTATTGCGAACAGAAAGCCGCGTGGCGGCCGGAAAATAAAAAGACGCAGTCGCGTCCTGAAAAAGAACTTGTCTCTCTCTCATCTCTCAAACGAGCGGTAGCACTCAGTTTGCTACACTATTGAATCAACCTAACTCAAAAAATAACATGATTTTTCTTCAGTTTTTCTCCTTTACATTATATTGTGTGTGGGTGTGTGTGTGTGTGTGTGGCATGCATGTGTGTGTGAGTATGAGTGTATGTGTGTGGTGTATGTTTGTGCTATGTGTGTGTATGTGTGTGTGTGTGAGTATGAGTTTATGTGTGTGTGGTATGTGCGTGTGTGTGTGTGTGAGTATGAGTATGAGTGTATGTGTGTGGTGTATGTGTGTGTGTGTGTGTGTGTGAGTGTGACAGGTGATTGTTTTGGGGGTGTGACACATTACCCAGCATCCCTCCCTAAGTGCAGGGAGAAAAGCTCCTGACAGCTGCTGACCCATCACAAAACCATCAAGTTTCAGGCCTGCGTAGGTTCACCTCCGCTATTTTCACCTTCTAATTTAGAAGACAACTTCATTTTCCACGCTTCTTCCCCCGACTAAAGGGATTCTTCTAAATGGCCCGTCACTGTCAGGTCAATTGCTGCCGGAGTCGGCTCAGAACGTGGAAGTACACGTCCTCCCAAAACCCAGAATCCGATTTAAAAAACGTGAAAAAAGGAAAAACAACGATAAAACAGCCACACGATTGAAAGAAATATATACAATATAGGCTACATAGTTGAATGTATCCTTGTGGGAAAAACAAAATTCTGAAATAAAAA
Organism: Anguilla anguilla; assembly: GCF_013347855.1. Taxonomy (NCBI): domain Eukaryota; kingdom Metazoa; phylum Chordata; class Actinopteri; order Anguilliformes; family Anguillidae; genus Anguilla; species Anguilla anguilla. Next base: position 53,586,286 of record NC_049207.1, on the reverse strand, counting down.
ATAGAAAATTGTGGAAGTACACTCAAAATAGAGAAAACACTTGCGTCGATGTTGTTAATTATTTCCCAATAGCATAGTCCCGAACCCGAAGCCCGACATCGCAAGCTGAAAAGAAAATAAATAAATAAATATGTGAAACACTTGCATGGTGTGTATATTTTAGCCTTTTAGCACCTCTGTGTTCTTGGCTGTTCTGTTGATGGGTGGAAAGCCCGGGGTATTGATCTGTGTAAGGCAGTGAAATCCCCCACGGCATTGAGCAGCTCATTTCCTACAATGATGGAAATGGCAGTTAGTGTTCATTTGGCTCTTCCTAGGCATACTAAGTGCAGTCTGTATTGACATAAATGTTCAGCTGTTTATCTTACCGGTGTTTGGAGGAGTTTCTCTCAGGTCCTTTCAATGGCCCTGTCTATAATCAAGTGATGTCACTGGCGTGTATTTTTTTTATTATTTATTTTATTTTCACTGACCCCAACTTCCTCATATTGATTGTTTTCATGGTACTCGTTAAGTAAGGCGCATTTTCACAAGACATCCTTTAAGTGAACTTCTCTACCCAGGTATTAAGATGCTGGCCACTGATTCGCTCAGGCATTCAACAGCAAAGTCTGCCCCAGATGAAAATTCCAGCTTAAACCACCCAAAACTGGTCACGCTGGTTTAAGCTGTGTTTTATCTATCTGATTTAGCGGGTAGACACCAGCTTTTCACCAGCCGTGCGTCCTATAGTGAATTAGTCCACCAGTTTGGCTACCAGCTAGCTCTACCAGCTCAACCAGCTTTAACCAGCTTTGACCAGCTTTGACCAGCCACAGACCTGCCTTGACCACCCAAAGACCAGCTATGACCAGCCAAAGACCAGCTGTGGCTATCCCTATCCCCAACCCTAACCCTAACCCTAACACAGCTTAACCCCGTTTAGAATCCCAGCTGCTCTCAGCGATATTTTTTTAGCAGGGTGCAACTGAACAGACCCACGAAAAAGCAATGAAAAAGGGGTCAGGGGTCTGGGACCAATCAGCATCAGCGGAGTGACGGCTGAGCTGAACGAGGCGAGGTGCGAACGTCGACGGCCCGTCTGCCGGGGGTGCCGCCGGTGTCCGCCGACACGTCCCGCCGCGGGGTCCCCTCGCGCCGCGCGAGCGTCTGGTCGCCCCTGGAAACGCCCGTCAGGCCGGGTGTCGGTAACCCGGGGTGACGTGTACGCCAAACCGAATAAAACCGAGCCTTTTCACCGCAGCGTTTTCGCCCGGGAGGTCCGAGGCCGGCGTCGTCCTTCCAGCGAGTCTGAGCCTGTGTCGGATCAGAAGCACGCGAGCGCATTCGCACTACGCACAGGATTCCTTACTATACACAGCTGCATATACTCCCACCATTTAATGCGTGTCTTGTGTATCTTTAGCATTCATTTCCCAGACAGCGAGCGACTCCGGACCGGATCGGTGCCGGTTCTGGCCCGGCAGTGCTGACTTTGGACCAGAATCAGTGCAGATCCGGCCTTGCTGTCTGGGTTGGTTTGCCACTGAAACTGTATTCTTTCTGTATAGCATTTCCATGCAAATAATAATAATAATCACATCAACAACAACAATAATAATAATAATAATAACAGTAATAATAATAATAATAATAATAATAATAATAATAATATGTAAATCAAAGTGAATTCAGAAATGACCAAAAAGTTCTGCAGTAACAGTTCATTCTTTGCCGTGTTGCTGCTATCCACAGACACGTCCGAGGCGACCATTAAGGTGCATAAATACGTAATCGGAGCGAATAACCCCGGTGCACAATGATATGCTTTGTGTCTAGAGGGCCAGGACATAATGGCAATGTCAAATTATAGTCGTCTCGGCTGAGAGAGAGGCTGTACTGAAGGAGACCACTTGTCAGGAAACATCATCTCTCTGCTCAGCAGTCTGCTGCGAGTGGGCGGATTGGTCTCGGATATTGTCTTTATTTATCATAATCAAGACACTCGTGCGCGATTAGCAGATATCTCCCAGAGCTGTTCTCAGTGTGAGCCGGCGGTTCTGCATTTCCCACAGTGTTAACACTCAACACGGCAACGTTGGACTGCAATAAAACACCGTTTTAAAATTGGAGCATCTGAGAACTGTGATTTTAAAAAAATTTGAAATGCAAGAAAAACAGCATTTGAAAATAGGAACATTTGAAAACTGTCTGATAAAAAGGTGATATATTTGATATAATAATCACTGTTTTCAAATTGTCAGGGTCTTTGTTCACGAAATCTGTCACAAACGTCAGCGTGTATTGCTCATGTTGAATAACCTGTGAAGCCCCACAGCTGTTTTGTTTTTCTATTATTACATGAATTTTAAAAAGAGGTAAATTTGTGTTTTTTTCTTCCTGCTGTTATGTTGACAGCCGCAGCCTGGGGTACACCTGTTTTACTTATAACATTGTATTTGTGCAGCATTGTATTACTGTATCGAGTTAGTTATAAGTTCAGTAAATTAGTAGCAGTAAACTTGTTTCAAGTTTTACCATTCTCAGTGACACTTGCTTTTTCATATATTCTCTAATCCTTTAAAGAATGGTTTGTGCAATAAGGGGAGGGGTGAGGGGTTAAGAAGATTTAGTTACTTTGCAATTAGAAACATTTACCATATTGAATGATAAAATTACAAAATGGAAAAGAATAGTAGAACTTTAATTGAGCAATAGTACTCAATAACCGACAAAAGACTGCTAAAAACCTGGTATGACCCCTTTCCCAACCAGCCTAAGAGCATAACCGTTATGTAAGACATATGCAGAAAATGTTCTCTTTGGTAAATATTTGCTGCATACATTTAGACATGTTTATGATACATGCAGTAATATGACATTTGCCATTACTGAAAATATTACGGAGGAAGTAGAACAAAAACAGATTCATAGCAAAGACTTGTTTAGAAAGATTTGTGGTTACATTATAAAAGAATGTTAAATTCTAAAAGGAGCCCTTGTTACTGCACTGCCAGACTGAATGCCAATCTGGCTTGTGTACTACACCTGACAGAATACCTGGCAGGTCCATTTGCAATACAGACGAGCTGCTTTAACCCTAGCAAGTCTTTCCAGTCACGAGGGGCTACACAAAAAAATCAGACCCTCAAACACTTTCCTCAATAAGAACTTTGACATCGTTTCACGTAGAAACTTGCGACAACTTTACGATGGTGTTCATAAATCACCTTTCAGCAGAGGACGGACAGCCATCTCGGGGGTGTCATCTGCTGTTGTGAAGCGGGTTTAAAAACTCTCATCTCCGCATTGCGTGAGCGAAAACACAGCATCCCTGCTCTCCCTTGAACAGAATAAAGTTGGGGGGGGGGGGGGAGAGGGGGGGGGGGCTGTAAAAATTATGAAGGCCCAGCCAGCCTCTCTCCATGTGCTAGATCATAACCCCCCAGTGATAAATGATAAACAGATGTAGCCCGCACCCCGCGCAGTCCCGGGGGTCCTGGGGGACCTGTACTGATTGATCAGCACGCGGTGAGGAGCAGGTGGTGAGGGGAGGCGAGGACACAATGGCTCCAGCCGGTCTCTGCTTTCAGGGATATGCTGTTTCCTCATTAACTTCAATCGAGCGTTTAAGCACCCCCCCCCCCCCCTTACACCTCCACCCACCCTCACCCACCCCCCCTTTAATTTTGATTGATGCTTTTCAACGTAATGGTGAGTGATTTTCCCAACGGCAATAAGCAGTAATAAGGCAATAATGTGATGGCGGGCTATGGAAAAAAAAAAAAAACACACACACACAATCGTGTTAGGAGGGAATAAAAAAAGAAAAAGAAAAACAAAAGAAGAAGAAGAAGAAGAAGAGGGAAGTTCCTGAAGGCCGGGTCTGATTGGAGACGGCGAGGAGGGTAGACGGCATCTCCACGCCGCGTCTCTTTATGAGTCGTTTCCCCCGGCGACGGCGGTTTTATGGCGCTTTGCTCCGGGAGGGAGCTCCAGGCCCAAACGGCCATCTGAGCAAACTGGATAAAACAGACCAGCAGCAGCAGCAGCAGCTCGCCAGGTTGCCGGTCTGACTTTCATTTTTATTTATTTATTTATTTATTTATTTATTTTTTGTCCATCTTCTGCAGCAAGGGCCTGGTGACATCACCCTCCGGCGCCGCCGCGAAGCGCGCCGCTCGCGAGCGTATCTTGACCAACCAGCGGACGGGATGCCCCCCCAAAAACCTCGCGCTTAGCCAATTGAAGTCAAATGAATGACTCTTGGCCGGCAGTCAGGGGCTCCTGGCTGGGCGACGGACCGCTCGAGCGATCCTGGGACAATGACGCGCCGTTCTGGCCAAACCCCCGGCCGTCTGCCGCGCTCTGCCCAGTCTTCTGATGGCTAATTTAGTGGCCCGGAGTTCAGAAGACGGCGCCGTGGCCCACAAAATTGATGCCAGAAAACGAAATGCGGCGTAGAGCGTGTGTGTGCGGACTTCAGCGGAATTTCAATTGAGACTGGGCCCCCCCCCCCATTTAGCCCCGCCCCCCACCCCGCGTTTAAAGACCCGCTGTCCGCTAGATACCGTGGTCCTAGGGAGGGTACGGGGCGGAGAAAGAGGTCGCCCGTGACGATCTGTCCGCTAACACGAGATAGCTTGCACTAGCTGAGAGTCTCTTTGCTGCTCTCCGTATTTTTATTTTTTTTAAAGCCGAGCATTGTGGGAGATGTGGCGGTTGGTGGCCTGTGCCTTGTTCGCGTACACGGATTGAGCAGGATGGTCAGATTCTCACCTCTCCGAGCCGTGCCCCCAACCCCCCCCAGTACACCCCCCCCCCCGAGAAGAGTGGGCGAGAGGTGTGACATGAGAGACAGCCCGGTCAGGGACCCCTCCACTTTTAGTGTCACACGCCACCACGCCACGCTCCACCGTGTGATATTCGACCAGAGAGTGCGGTGACTTTGGAAGTGTAATTGCATTATTAATAGCGGGTTGCCTTGGCTTTTTTTTTTTTCTCTCTTCCACTTCCAGTGACCGCCGATATTGAAGTGTCCCTGGGAAAAATGTGATTTCCTCCCTGACCCCCCAATCCCCCCCCCCCCCCCCCCCCCCCCCCGTGAATCCAGCACTTCATATTCGTTCCCTTACACGCTTTTTGTTTCGACGGACATGTTGTATCTCCTTCTCCTTTCGTCATTTGCATTTGCATTTCAACTACGCTTGTCACTGGTACTGAGAGAGACGGCACCCTGTGCCTGTGGCAGAATTAAAACATCGTGCGCTGGCTGTTTGTGTCCTGAGGGCACGAATTTAACGTCGCCCTAATATTCAGGCCAACTGCGTTCGGACGTTACGTTTTTTGAAATTTAAACAAATGTGCACTAATAGCAGTCAAATTTTCGAATGGGCCTCGGACATTTATATTTCCCCCTTGTGTGAGGCAGGATTTAATAATGGAGTTCTCGTGGGGATATTCAAACCCTTCTATTTACAGTCTATCCTTCATTGAGCTGAGGTGTAATTTTTTACCCCCCTTTACATGCACATTACGACGCTGACATTTGCTAAGATTAATGAAAAAGGCCGTCGTCAAAGCAGCCGCAAAACCAACGGACCTGCAGACCTGGTGCAAGGGCACTTATACGTGTGCCTTTTCTCTCTAGTCCCTTAATCTCAATAACCATATATTCCACTAGGCTGAACCCTGCACTACAAGGGACACTCAATAAAAATAAAATAAATAAATGTTTTTGAAAGCGCTTTCACTGCACCATGTTCTTTGTCATATGGGTCATAAAAGTTAAAAATACTTTAAGAACATTTTCTACCAGATGTCAGGAGAATATAACATTTTCCACATATTCCACTACGGTGAAGCCTGCACTACAAGGGATGCTCAATAAAAATAAAATAAATAAATGTTTTTGAAAGCGCTTTCACTGTAACGTTTTTTGTCATGTGAGCCATAAAAGTTGCTTTAAAAACATTTTCTGCCAGAGAATATAACATTTCTCATTCGCCCTACCAAATTACCACATGTCCACAGCCTTAAAAAATGCATATTCCATTCAGTAAATGCAATTTCTAAGAGACTATTGCTATGAGACTATTTCTAACAATTAAAATCTTAAATGAGGAGTATTTGCTATCTGGTCCTCCCCTAAGCATAATAAAAACCTACATATTTTTAAATGTTACGAAGTATTATAATATTTTGGTGAGATAAACTATCATCCAGAACCAAAAGATCTCACCATTCCAGCAGTTCTGTTGGGCATCTCACAGTCCAGATCTTCAGGGTCCATTCAGTTCATTGTTCTGAACACCACAGGCGCCTAGCAAGGATTTAACAGCAGTAGCAATATCTAAAAATATGAACATTGTATATTTGGTCCAGTATATTTGGATCATTACTTAAAATAAATCTGCTATATCTACATATTGCCTCAGCACTTTATTGTCCCAAAATTTTAAGCAATTTGTCTCAGTTAGTAAACTCACTCCCAAGTGTCATCTGAATGTTATACTTTTTTCTGGGAATATTTCAGTTTTGCTTTCATTTCAAAAACTTTGAACTGGGCATTGCTTCCACAAAACAAAAAAAAAACAAAAAACTGTCACTTGGCCACAAGAAGAGTGAGAAGTCTGTGAGCGGCCTATTTGGTTGCTCCATTCCAAATACAGCTACCCCAATTCATGAGCCCATCCAAAAAAAAAAAAAAAAAAAAGCAAAAAGCTTTGAACAATTGGAGAAGAAGAGAACAGCAATCTCCCTGTCAGAAAAGTCTGAGCAGAACAGAAGTGGACCTAATTTACACATTTAAAGGACAAAAGCGCTTTACTGTAAATAGAGTCAAGGAATGCAATGGAAAAATACCGACCTTTTAATTGCAACCTTTTGTAATGGGAAAATGGCCCATTCTTGTGGAAGTAAATTTCGCCCAGTATGTGAGAATAGCAATTATTCTTTTATTTCACAAGGGCCCTCAGACATACTTGCACAGATATATAACTTGCACCCTGTGGCCCATTTTCATTTTTTTCCCTCCATTTTTCAGTGTTTTTTTTTTTTTATTCTTTCATTCTTACACTCAAAAAGAAAAGGCCGAACAAAGCAACCGGTAATTTGCCAAGGGGTCGTGAGTGAAAATGGTCCCTCTGAATGGTTCTTTCATGCCCCTATTTTGATAAACTGCGAGGCAAATGTTCGCTCGCGTCTAAGAAGATTCATCCCGCCAGCCTGTGACACCTGTCAATGTAAACGATCCGGAAATTTCCATATCAGGCGACCGTTGATCGCGGGAGAAGTGACACAGACCCAAGTGTCGCATCGATGGCGTCTGTGAATGAACCGTCATGTCGTTTTACACACTAATAACACTCATATTACAGTGCTGGGTCTGCAGGTGGTTCAGGCTCGTCGCATTTGTTTATGTACATCAGAGTAATGATTCGGTCAGAATTATTAAACCACCGCTCAGCCTGATGGGAACAATCAAAACTATTAATCACTGGGCTTATTTTTTTATTTTATATTTTTAAAGAGTCCACCTCTGGGATGTATAGGTTGTCTGCAGTGATTGTACTTTCAGAGATTTTCCTCTTGTGCTGGCCATGATCTCCATCATTTCAAGACAAAATGCTCACTTACTTTATCAGCCCAGCTGAGGCCATTATTAATTTAACAACACGCCATTTGTTGGTCATAATTGCATCAAATAATATTCTGGGTTTTACAACTGAATTATGAATTTCACTTGTTAAAAACCCTTGAATAGTTAACTGTGAATAGTTGAAGCAAGTACAGCCTTCAGGTACTGAACACTGGATAAAATTGATCCAATATTAAATCAGAAAATGAAAAAATCATAGGCTTTTTGTCTTTCACAGTAAAAGAGGGGAAGCAAGAAACCATTAGACTTAAAAAAAATATATATAAAATATATAAAATGCTAAATTAAATGCTTACAAAATGGGCTGCCAGGCTTACAGCCTTATTAATCAAATTGCTAGTTAATTGCAATCATCAAGAAAAACCACTTAAATTTTTTTTTTTTTTTTTCAATCTTCCAGACCTTGAAATACACACAGCAAACGATATGCTGCGGTTAGTATAGCTTCCATATGAAACAACAAACGTGAACTTCCTCAGGCCTCAGGCAGCAGATACAGCTGATAACAATTACGGTTTATGGGTACAAAGGAGCAGGTATCCATGGTGAGAGAACACGTTTCTCACGACAGCGCAAACGTCTTGTTCTCCTTACAACGAGAGGAAAATAAATTAAATAAAGGAGAACAGGCAGTAAAATTACTGATATGAATAAAAAAAATTAATTAAACAGTTTCCATTTGGACAGGAAAGGATTTGGCAGAGGTGACAATACACATGTTGTCAGTAGTAGACCAATGTCCTGATAATTGTAAGTTCTTATCACACAAGATGAGTAGTAATATATAGTATTGTTTTAAATGTTTTTTTGTTTTGTTTTGTTTTGTTTTTTTGAGTGAATAAATTTTCACCATATGCAGCCATGTCTGAAAAGCAGTTGGAGCTGAATGCATAATTACATTAGAACATGTAATTATAACCATAAAACAGTCAGTTTGAGGCCGTAGTTTCAAAAGCACAGTGTGGAACAGCTATTGTCTGCAAAAAATAAAAGAAAAACAAAAACCTTATTTGTTATTCCAAATTTATTTGGGCTGTTTGCTTTCCCTGCGAACAATGTCTATCATTGTTCTCCTCGTTCAACATTTACGGTTGCTTTTTTTTCTCGAGTTGCCCAATCTATTATTCCGAGTGCGTTTAAGGAGCGAAGGTGACAGATGAAATTAATTACCTTTACATTATTTGTTTAGCAAACGGCCTGCGCCGAAGAGATGAGCTGAAGCTCTCCGTTCCAATTACCACAGAGTGCAACGGACCCTGTCCCGTTGCCTTGGCAAACAGCAGAGATCTTAGAGTGATTACGGAGTAATTACACCCGAATCTGCCTTTCAGGGTTGTGATTTTTTAGGTCCAGTTTAAATGGGAATAGAATGCCCTCTTGCTGCTTGGTGAAGTCGGAAGTACAGCGCAATGCTTTGATGTCTGGTGGCATCCTGCAACGCTCATACCGTGTGCATTTGGAGGATTTAACCATTTGGTGCGGTTTCATTGAGTGTTTTTATTCTATGTGATCACCAGGATTGTAACATCTACAGTATCATTCATGTCCTGGTAGCTTAGTAGTTTTTGCAGTTGGTATAGCGGTGTGTATGTGTATATGGTATTATAGATTTAATTAGATAATCTTTTTAGATCAGATTGTAGGCAACTGCATTTACTTTCCTGTGTTATTTTGCTTTACGGAAAAGCAAAAAGAACTACAAAGATGTCCGATTCCTCACAATGACTGTGAAAGCGCACACTAGGGTTATGCAGGGCACGTCAAGGAGTGCAGAGAAAGTCAGGGCACTGTTCGTCCAGCACAGAATCACAGAACCGCTGCGTGATCACAGCGTGGAGACGGCCTGAGGGCGAGACCGAGCAGCGGCGAATGCCCTCTGCGGAGCCACAGCACCTGAAGGTCACGCGTTGTGGGAAGCCCGTGCGACACCTCAAACGGGACGACTAATCATCGTCACGGTAACTCACAGCTATCAGAAAACGTGCTGCTCCACCATCAGTTAAGTCCCCATCCATCTAAGATCTCTCTGGTATCCTTGATAACATGACAGTGTTGATCTCGGGGACACAAGAGGTGACCTTTAAGAAGACTGTGTAACAGCAGATTCTTCCTCACCTACATTCAGAAGAATCTGCCTAATTCTCACCACCTGTTTTAACTCCCAGGCCCACCTACTCTCCCTCCTGTATTACTGTATATATTTTTTATACAGATTCCTTTATCCAGGGACATACAGTATATCAATGAATTCATTTTCCAGGTCTACGTGGTCCCCAGGGACTGAACCCACAACCTTTGTGTTCTTGGCACAACGCTCTACCAGTTGATAGCAGCAGCAGAATAAATTCTGAAGAGCACAGAAGCATTACCTGACCTGAATCCAATTTAACATGAAATTAATATGCTGAGGAGAAAACGTAAGGCAACTAGCCCCCAAAATAAGCAGGAGCTGAAGATGGCTGCAGTACAGGCCGGGCAGAGCATCACCAGAGAAGATACTCAGCACCTGGTGATGTCTATGGGTCACAGACTTCAAGCAGTCTTTGCATGCAAAGGACATGCAACAAAGTACTAAAGCTTTCATTTACATAACATTAAAATGGGGAGCTATGTGTAAAAGGTGCTGATATTTCTACATGGTGAAACCAAAATGTATAAAAATCAAGAAAAAATGTCTTTGTCGCAAACATTATAGAGCTCACAGAACGTCAGCTTCAAGAGACAAAGTGGGAAAACGATAACGTGCCATGCCATATGAAGAAAAACAGTCATAACTCCTCAATCCATAACCTTTTTGTTTGTTAAATGTTTGCAGCATGTTTTTTTATCAGGTGCTAATGTTATATTTATTCGTCAATAGTAACTAGTGATGCAACGCTTTACAGTTTTACCAATTTAATTCTGAAGAGCTGCTTATGGAAGCACAAAAGAAACAGCATTTAAATTGCTGGGGCATTAGGGACGCTGTGGACAGATTTGTAGTGTGGAGCTTTTCTTTTGTTTTCCGAGTGGAGGGAGGTCTGTCATGAGGCGCCTGTACCGTTTAGCCTGTGGCCAATGGCTGGCTTTCATTTGCAAGATATGGAAGTGAGCCAATCAGACGCTGCGGAACCCTCGCCAAGAAAGGATGCTGCTATTCTGAAAGAATTAGAAATCTCACTGAACAATAAGCCACAGGAAATGCAGAACATTTTCTCCAACACACGAAACCTTCGGGAACCTGGCTGTATGGATGTGAAAAAGAAAAATTGCACTGGTTGTTAATAGATGACCAATGCACATTTCAACAGAAATATTATGATGTGGCTTTTCCAGATTACTGAGACACAAATAAATGGCCAGAATAGCAAAATCTACAAAAATCAATTATGGCAAAACAATAGAACTTCAGAACATTTTTCCTTGAGCCAAACTTTTTCAAGATCGTCTTGAATTACAGTGGAATTTTTATATAGGTTTCATCAATAGCATTACTATCTATTTCCAAATACATTTTGTAACAAAATCACTGAGAATTAAGGTTTTGATGAATGAATGCAGTGAAATATCTTTTCTTAAAAACTAGTATATTTTAGTGTGATTTTACTCTTATGACAATAAGAAAAAAACAATTCCTCTATCATGTTTTGATGATAAAACCACCACAACCTAAAGCTTCCAGTAATTGGCTATCCCTCTACCAGTTCTTTCCAGATGGTGTATTTTTTATTTTATTTTATTTATTTATTTTGCTAGTCGTGGGCATAGCAATGATAGAAACCATCCAGGTTTCTTAGTCTTCAGTCCGCGATATCATCATGTTTCGGGACATGGAGGCTCTGTCACATCTGATGGCGGGAGCCGGGACCTGCCTCGAGCTTGGGGAGTCCTGGCAGCCGGAGGTCCAGACCGCTTCGGCAGAGAAACAAGTTTCCTGGTTTCTGCCTCCCAGCGACCCTTCGCCAGAAAGCAGAGTAGCACTCCGATGACCCCTGTAAGGGCAGTGCCACAGACCTCTCTACCCCAGTGTGTAAACCTGCCCTGAAGAACACTTTCACTCGGAATGAAAGCAGATACAGTGTGCCGTAGTTAGTGGGAGGCAAGAAAGACCTTTTGACTTGAGGATGGAGTGAAAAAATGAATTAGTAAAGGTATAAAAAAATATTCAATTCTAAAATACAGTTATTTTATTCTATTCTGTTTTATTATATTCTGTCCTATTTTATTCTATTGAAAGACTACATTTTAGGTGGAGCACAAAATTAAATAAATTCCTTTGATTGTGATTGTTGTAAATTATCTGCAGCCGTTGTTTCCCAGTGTAATGTTTCAGGATCGCGAGCTAGCTTGCGAGGGGCTGGCTGTGCGGGGGGGGGTGTTCTCTGAATGCCTTATGTGGTCCGAGGGCACCGAGGCTGACGCTGACGTCCAGCACCTCGGGGCCAGGGGCCCGACCTCGTCTCCGACCTTCGCTGTGATGTCAGTTTCCCTTTGAAGGCCTGCGCTCCAGGAGAGAGTCAGAAAAGTGCAGGTGGAGTCAGAGGTCCGGGGCAGGTGGAGTCGGAGGTCTGGGGGGCAGGTGGCGCTTCATTGATCACTGTTGGGTCTGAGGGCTGTACTGTGGACTCCCTGTAGGCTCACCGATGTTATTAGTATTACTGCTATTCATCTATTTACCCACAGTGGGACACTGTTTTGTGGAAGCAATGCCCAGTTAAAAGTTTTTGAAATGAAAGTAAAACTGAAATATTCCCAGAAAAAGTAAAACATTCAGTGGATATGATGCAAAAATGACTGTATTGCATTATGGCATGGATTTAATCGACAAGCCTCCTTACTGTAATTTGATTTACAGTTAAATGCAAGTGCTCATTTTTTGTTTGGTTCGAACTTACTGTAATTTGGATAATCATGATTGTTGTACTCGCCGAAACTTGGAAGTGAAGAAGCTGTGAAAAACAAAGCTTCAGGCACATTTAATCACAAGCCAAAGTTAAGGAAATTTTGAGAGTGAATCCAGCCCTGTGTTACCTTAGTAGGGGTGCTGGTGTGCTTCCCTCAAAATAGCAAAACACTTAAGGTGCTCCATGGCTGATCCTTCACATTAAATGCACTTGAAGAAGGCTGGAGTTTATCAGAAAAACTTACTCAAGTTCTTATCTTTAGTTATTTAGAGTTACCTTTGAAAATATCCTTACCTGGCATGCGTAGATATTTTCTTTTAAATCATACAATATGTTCCGGAAAACAGGAAGAACATATTCCAGCGATAAATTACTTCACCTGCTTTTTTTTTGGCAATTTCTCACCTTATGCTGTTATGCACTAAAGCTTATATGAAACCTTGTTGCTTCTGTCTACAAGGTGTTATTTTATACGTTACTGTTTCCCAGTCCCCCATTAATTCATCAAGTCTTCAGGCTGTGTAACTGCTACGCTAAGAGAGGTATGGCAATGCCCTCTGATAATTTCTGCAAAATATCAAGGTCCCAGCAGAGTTGTGACTGGTCAAACATCTAAGAATGTAAGAACAACTTTATAGAGTGGGGAATCGAACCCACAGAAGCCAGATTTAAGCAAAGCTAGCCTGACTAGCGGGTAATAACAGACAAGGCGCCTCCATTACACGGTCGCTTCGTCATACGGGTGTCTCTCTCGTGGGATGACGTTCGTCTGTGTGCCATCGGGGAGTAAATCTTTCGCTGCCCTAATAACAGTTTTGGCAAGGTTCGTTCTTTTCCATTATCATTTCTGCCGTCACTCTTCCCAAATTCATATTCCACGAGCAACTGCCGTTTTCCGCGCCCCGTTTAAATCAGACCACACCTATAACTGTCAGAGTCTGAGCAACAAACAGCGTTGGCCATTTTAAAAGCTGACAAAACATTATGAAACTGCGCCTTGAGAGATAGGTGCGGTGAAAGGATGAGTCTCTTCGCAGTACTTAAGGCTTTTCCAGCGTCCGACGACAGATGCCACTTCCAAGATAATAACACGACGATCCAGTCTATGGGTGGCAGTTCTGTGCTGTCACAACCATAAATACACAGCATTATAAACGGGAATGTTCCCACAGATGTGCAGTTAAGCCATGTGTTTTCTGATGCGCATAAAGAATGTTTTTTTTTCCAGGCGATAAGTTTACTTTATACAATTTTAAAACAAGGTATCAAACTGGAGAAGAGATGAGGCACATCATCCCTCATCCTATCAAAACTACAAAGAGCTTGTAATCTCCTCACCCAGTAGAAAAGGCAATGCTTTACCCGTACAGAACCACGGGAATATTATCATCTTAAATATTTATTTGCCTAAATACATACAGATTATCAGCATCCCATACATTTACCTCATCTGCTATTGTTTCAAAGAGTATTCTATGTTTTATTTTTTATGTATTATTATTATTATTATTATTATGTTTCAACTTTTAAATAAAAAAAATGTCCATACTGTAAAAGACAGTAAAACTCACAGCAAAATATTCAGTGTTAAATCAGCTTGTACAGAACACACATTTGGTCCCCGTTGGATGTTTTACTGCACTGAGGGTCTCGTTTAAAAGCCTGCATCAGACTCCGAAAGGCTGGTCAAACCGACGGGTCCGATGGGTGTGAACAGCAAACCTGTCTGCTGTGCGTCGAGGTGCATAGAACAGGCTGAATCATTAATGAAATGTTCCTCTGATAGTTTTACACCAGCAATACTTCTGATCGCTCATCACACCGCAGAATTTTAAATGATGCATTATGAGACGCCGACGATGCATCCTGTTGTTCCTGAACCTCAGGCTGAATAATAATAATAATAATGTCACAACCTCCTGATATTGTATTATTTATGTAAAGGATTACCCCGAGGGGAAAACAAACAGTAAACAGCGAAATCAGACAGAAGAAGAACACAATCTCACCTGAGCACACATAATCAACGGCGCAAACGCTTTCTGTCAGTGGAAAAAGTTTACAGTTTGGACACGTCAGCAATACCACAACTTAAAACAACAGGGCCTTGAAGAAGTCAAAGGCTTGCAAATTCTCAAGGCCCACAGTGACTTCATGCAATTCTTCTCAGAGCTTGGATCATTATAATTTATCAATGGCTTCTGATACAGTTTATGCATATATATATATATATATATATATATATATACACACACACACACACACATGCAAAATACAACATACAGAATGTGTAGTTCCAGTGGGACTAGCATCATGACTGCCAGGGATGATTTGGGAACAGTAATAATATGGTGCTAGACAATTTAGGGAGTATAAATTTATTTATGTCTACAAAACGCGATGGGAAAATAGGTTCCACTCAGTTTATTCTGGATAGTGCCTGGGATAGTTTCCAACAAGATTTGTTGAAAGGGAATTGCACAAAAACTTTGCTTTCAAAAAATATAACAATGTCTCCAGCTTGCAGGCCAAATTACTATTATACATTTTTAAATGCTTAAGATGTTTTCAATTGGGCTTGTCAGCATGAAATGGTCCTGTGTTATACATGAGCTGATGGACTACAGGTGTCCAACCAATCAGAGGAGTTTCTAAGTTGCTAATGGACCAGGGGCAGGAGGTAGGGGTTGTTGGATGCTGTTCCCGCCAAAATAGTGTTTTATTTGGCGGAAAAACAACCTGTATGGATGTTGTGTGAATGTTGTGGTCATACAGATGTTCAACTCCAACTTGCTATTTATTTAATTTCATTTGTCCCAGCAGCCATTTGTAGAAGAGCGAATGCACAAATTAATATTATGATTCAAAAACAAATGCTCCTTTGGTCATTCAAAATAGAAGAAGTTCAAAGTGCCAGTGGAATTTCATGAATAGAATTTATGTCAACAGGATATTCAGACGAGGAATTTGAGAGTTCTTATCCTGAAATCCATTGATATTAATATCCCGCCTTTATTGAGAAGTCTCGTTGTTTCCAGGCAACATGGCTAGACCACGGCCTTGTCACACGCAAGCCGCCCTTCTTCAGATCAACACGATACACAGAACGCATTCAATACGCAACGGCCAATTTAATAGTCTTGAAAGGAAACATAAGCACACTTCCAATTTTTTTCAATGCATAAAGAGTGAGATCAATTATATTTTTTCATTCTATAAATGGTGACTTGTATACTGCTCTTGGAATAATTACAAAAATGGGGGGGAAAATATAATATGTGGAAATGACATTTACACAAAACAGTCACGTTTACAGAAGAGTACATATTCAGCTAATATCTGAATGCAATATGAATTTAAGAAAAGAAAAGAAAAAACTTTAAGAGGCCTCACATGCTCAATAATAAAAATGACAAACCACATCCCTTACCTCATTTCTTATAAGCCAACTACCAGCTCAGGCATAACCCTCTACCACTTCACCCGTTTCCACATTCACTGTCTTTCATCCTGCCCATACAGTACAAAGTGACTCCTCCCCTTCTGTAAAAAACCTGCACTGACCCCTCGTGTAGCACATGAAGTACCCTCGCAATCATTACGGTTGAATATTTTATAACACGTAATCTCCAGCAACATGGAAACCAGATTATTCACCAAGGTGAAAACCAAACTGCAGTGGCTCTTTTCTTTTTTTTTTTCTTTTTTTTTTTGGTGAAGGTTTGAGGACCGACCTCTCGACTACATCTGCGAGCCTGGGGACGGCTAGCGATCCGCGGCGCCTGCGTTCGTATGTCAGGGTCCGTGGGAAAGGCGCTTCGTCAGCAGCCGCCTGGTTTCAGCCGGTGGGAGGCGGCGAAGGCGCTCCAGTGAATCACGCGCGCGACAGAGGGATTATTTAAAGAGTGAAAAGGAGGGCCGAGGACTGTTCTCGCCGTGTCGAGAGGCTGCGTCACGGAGGCGCTTGCGTGTTTTGGGAGTCCTTTAGCCTTCTGTGAAATGCGTAGCACGTCATGTCCATCACACCTGAGTGAGACGGCGCTATCGGCATTCAAACGTTTAAATTTAACCACCTTCAGCAGGCTAAAACTGAACTGCATTAACTTGCGTTAAGACACAATGGGCTTCGTTTATCGCAGGACCGTTAACTTGCGTGTTCCACTGAGCAACAGGACGGCCGTCACAACGCACACAGCCAGAGAACCTCTGCCATGAAGATGTTATTGACTGAACAACACACAGGCCAGAGTCGCGGGACACAAAAGGAAAATGCCCAGTGTCTGTCACCACTGTTCCAACTGTTTAATCTGCGGGAAGAGAGCGGTTTCAACGACGACAACGAGGAAAGAAACATCTGAACAGGCAGAGACGTCCTTTGCGTGTTCTCGGCGTGTGAGCGGACTGCGGAGAGAGACTCAGAAGCGTTGAGGGAAGATCTGAAGCCCGAGCAGATTGAAGAGAGAGTGAAGGACAACATCTGACGGAGGCGCTGGAAAGGGACTCGGAGCGAAAGGGGACTCGAGGGCAGCTTCTAAGAGCCTTCACAACTCACACGTTTCCTCATATTAATACCGCCAACATAACAGACGCCGACAATCGATTTCTTTTTTCTACTTGTAAATAGAGTATGTATAGAGAATGTAAATATGTAGTGTACGCCTCCCCAACCCCCCCCCCCCCCCCTTTACACCATCACTGTAGTCTTGGCTGATCTTTTCTGTACTTTGTGTTGCCTTCTTCCCCCCCCCCCCCCCCCCCTTATCCTCTGGTTTTTGAAATTATAATTCTGAACATCTTTGTAGAGTTTGACAATTCAAAGGTACCCCTGGTGCCTCAGATCTCAAATCCAAAGGAGCATCAACCGTCTCAACTACTACTTTCACATCTCTAATTTTTTCCCTGAATCTGAATACAACGGCAAAGAAGCTACCACTTTCTGAATCAAATTTCCAGACTGAAGGGCTTCTCCAAACAGCTTGTGTCGTAGTGAAACAAAATGGCGCTGGCGCTGCTGCTAGCTCTGAGGATTCACAAGCGGGACGAAGTGTGGGCCGAAGGAAGACTTTCCGTCAAAGAGACAGAGCGGCCACAGCTCAGAAAGATAATCGGGCTTCGACAGGCGTGCTGCCAGAGCATCAGCGCCCCGCTCAATTTAGCAAAGGTGATAAGCCGCCCTGGCGGCATTTGGTGGTGCAGTGAATAGCACTGCTGCCCCACAGCAAGAAGATACCGGGTTTGAGTCCTGACCACAGGGCCTTTCTGCGTGGAGTTCGTGTGTTCAGCCCGTATCCACATGGGTTTTCCTCCAGGCGCTCCGGTTTCCTCCCACAGTCCAAAGACATGCAGGGGGGCTTAACTGGAGACTCTAAATTTCCCATAGGTGTGAATGTGCGAATGGTGAGTGGGCCCAGCAATGGATGGCCAATGGCAATGCCACCCTCTTGCCCACTGCATGCTGGGATAGCCTCCAGCACAAGCCCCTCCTTCCCACTGACATCCCCTGACCAGGAATAAGTTCTCTAGAAAATGGATGTAAGGATGGATAGATGGATAACAAAACCCACTTCACACTGAGCAGCAAGACATTTGAGGAGGACCCATTTCTTCCTTTTTCTTGGATTTTCAGTTTTTATAAACAGAAGCATGTGACAAGATTAAAGAGGAATAAACTTTTGGCACGGAGATCATCTATTTGGGCTGCTAAAAAGCCTGTTGGCAAATACGACTTCTGTGAAAACCTGTTACAACTTTGGCCGCGCGTATTTCTGCGAGTCGATGAGACAAATCTTGTTCCTTGGAGAAATACAGTACACGACCATTTCTTTTCAACAAATTTATCACAAAAGGTTTGGAGTTATGCTTTAAAATCACCCGCTGTGCCTCCACTGTGCGACCTCTGTGCACTAAAACTCAGCCGTGTGAGTCACAGCTAGTTCGATGAATACCACGGTGACTTTCACATTTCATAACTCACATAACTCACATTTTTTTCTGCATTTCATGTTGCATTTCTGGGGCAGAAACACTCAAATTCCTCTAGTGAGTGAGCAGGAAATCTCAGCTCAGCCTGAATGGGATCAGTGGGCCATTTAGCCCGTTCCACAGCGGCTAATTGAATTAAAATCAATGACAATCTCGCTGTGCTTTCCGCAAACTACCTGAACAGACAACTCCAGGGGGAAAAAAATGCCATTTTTGTTAGTTTTCCTGCCCACCCGCCACCCCCCTACCCCTCACCCCTCCATTTTTTTGTTTCAATTTCCTCTCCAAATATAGAGGAGGGGGTGGTGGGAAAAATGTTTTTAAATTCACACCCTGTCACCCAAATCTCCTCCAGCACATCTGATCTGTGAAAGAACCAATTACCATGCGCCACACTGAGGGGGAGGAGGAGGAGGGGGGAGTGAAGAGGAAGGACACACAATCTCCTGGAATTAATCACGGGGTTATGGTGATCAGCATCACTCAGCACCACCATCACGCCCAACCCCAGCCGCTCGACTGGAGCTGCAGAGACGGTGGAGTAGACACAGCCCAGCACAGCCCAGCCCAACTCTGCCTCAGCTGTGTTCGGTGCTATAGTGATATGTGATGTGCTATATCGTGCTGTGCTGTGCTATATTGTGCTGTGCTGTGCTATATTGTGCTGTGCTGTGCTATATCATGATGTGCTGTGCTATATCGTGCTGTGCTGTGCTATATCATCACAGTGAGTGCTATATCTGTCTAGGCGTTCAGGTGAAAGCCCAGCTAACATTTGGTTGAAAAGTAAAAGTTTTCTAGGCAACTAGGACTTCTCTGGATAAAACCTGAGCTATATTAGTTTTATAGTTTGTGTATGTCAAAACACCTCTCAACCCAGATTTTCACCTCACTAGACATCTACGATTCTGGCTTTTGTTATAAGCAAAAATAAATTCCAAGAAAACATGTTAAACACAGACCATCTTTACCTAGTGGCTTTACTTCCTGTAGAGTTAATACTCCTCAGATCATGACACTAATGCCATGAAAGTTTGAGAGAAACCAATTCTATTCAAGATACATTTCTGAATTCCACTTATGGTACTGAAAAGGGGAAAGTACTTTTCATATTCACAGACAAAAAAAAAAAAAAAAAAAAACCTTAACAGAAGAAAAAAAATATTGGATGTATATTTGCAGGTTTGTAATTAAGTTCAAATAGCTATCAAGAGAATCCATATCAAATTATGTTTCCATTTTTGCTCATATGCTAGATGTACGTTTCACACATTTTGCTCCTGTGATTAACTATGCGTGAAAAAAATGGATCTATTGTGTAGCCCAGGCTGCTATTTAATAGTACAGGGTGTACTTTTCTTGGTAATGTAAAAGAGGTCTGTCAGCTGATGATTTTTTTTTCTTTCTCCGATAATAATAATCATCATCATCATTATTACATTTTCCCCCTGCCTACAAAGGAAATGACAGACAGCTTGTGTGTAATTGAAAACCACTAAGAGTTCAGATGTGTCTGGGATAACTGCACCTTATTGTAGGCGTCTCATTCAAATTTGAGAGAGCGCATTATCATGTGAAAGATACGTTCAAAATATTAGCATAGCTTGTTAATGGAAGAATGGTAAAGGGGTTTCCACTTCTTACTAGACAAATTAAGATATCAAGAGGGAACCGTAACATGGCCACCCTTTCAGGCGCCTGCTGAAAATGTTGATACCATCCCAGCAATTTATTATACTCCAAAGACCCAGCAAGTTATTTTTGTCCCCTGTAGGGGACACAAGTCTCTGGTCTTACTCACAGAACCATATGTTACTACTACGCTGAAACCTACACTAAGAGGGGCATTTCATTAAAAAAAATATATATACAGTAAATATTAATATTTTTAGAAATGTTTTCACTGCAACATGTTTCCGTTATCCAGGACACTTGTGTTATGTAAAAAAAAATTAAACACTCAGGAGGATATTGTATTGTATATATTTTTTGAAACTTTTGGGAAAGTTTTTGTCATCATTTATCGGATCATGGAGCTGAGCACAGCTGAAATTTGCATTAACAGTGCCTCCGCACCAGGGTGGGATGGGGTGAGAAGGAACTCCCATTCAGCCGAGAGGTGACAAGCATTGCCCTCCAGGTGGGGAGGTACATTAAGCATGGCAATTTCATACATCCATCTCTTCGGCCTGGACGTACTCACCGCAGTTCTGGAGCAATTAAATCTCATCATTAAATTGCGTAGGGTGGCGGGGGGTGTGGGGGGGGGGGGAGTGGCGACAGGAAGCAGGGGAAGAGGCAGCTTCCTGTCTTCGCCCATTCGTTCCCCTCCTTCATGATGTCACTTTCCCAGGGAAGGCTGTCACGGCGGATTTCTCCCCCCGTGGCACGTCGAGAGCTAGCCGCAGAGACGGGCGAGACAGAACTCGGGCTCAGGAAACGTCCATAAATGATTCAATTACGTTGATCATCGGGACAGTGGGAGAGGCACACCATCCTCGGCCGCGTGATCGCACGGTCTGAATGAAGCAAAGTGACAGCGAGTGTCCACTGCGACTAATATGGATTTAACGCCGCCACAGGGCTCAGAGAAAGTTCACTGCAGATGGGGTAAGAAGCTGAAAGTAGCCCTACCGCTATTCAACGCTGGAAACGCAAAAATCATCCTTCATCGATACACCAGGCCCTGAAATCTCTGAAACAGTTAGGCATTGCAGAACGCCAAAAAAAACACGGCTTATCTGGTCACTGATGTCCCGTTTTTCAAGAAATACCTCTAAGCAAGCTGAGCTTTGCTTCAGTCCTATGTGTGGCAGCAGATGAGGTGTCGGGCCTTTGACAGACGTCAACTTAAGGAGTAAACGCCATTTCCCTTCAGCTGCTCACTTGCATTTATTTCCCAGCAGGTTCAGCGTAAGCTCCTGAAATCATTTCTGGGGGTACTGTGACAGTACAGTACTTGTCTGGCAGATAGATCCCCCTCGTATATATACCCGCAGGTACGTGCAGAGGAAGCACAGCGTCAGTTATCCATCAAACGGGTCGGGAGGGCGGCGTTGCCGGTGGGAGCGAGGGGGCGGGAACCGGGGCTCGAAAACAAACGGCGGAGTCTCAAAGCCACCCTTCGTCAGCGGCTGAAGACGGGCCGGGCACCTCCAGACGACGACGCCGTCGTCTTGACGACAGGCGCTTCGTCGTCTTCGATCGGGGGAACGAGCGGCACGCGGGGCCTCTCGAACCGGGAGCCGCGGTGGTGTTGGCGGTCGAGGGCTCTCGCTCGCGGGGGGGTTAGCGGGTGTTGGTGGGTGCAGGGCGGGGTGAGGCGGCAGTTTAGCGGTTGGTCAAACTGTATGTTACGTCCGTGCCTGACGTTCCCTGCCACGGGGCGGGGTAGGGTGGCAGGGGGGGCTTTGGGTGTCCCGTGTGCTCTCCACCAATAACCGTTACCGTCTTCCAGTAAATTAACTTCCACAGACACAGAGACTCCCTACAGAGCGAGGAAGCAGTGGGTCACAAGATCAATATTAATCCATCACACCTTTTCATTATTATTTTTTTTCTTTTTTTCAAAAATCCTCTGGTCCTCACGACCGAAAAAAGCCCGGATCCCACAGCGACTGCAGACGAGGGCCTTTTTATTATCTAATAACATTAAGGTAAATATTGGCGCAGGCACAAGACAGAGGAATCGGTGCCGGTGACAAAGCTAACGGTCTCTGTGTTCGGAGGGATGAAGCGGAGAGCCGGGTTCCGCAGACGGTTCCGAACAGCCAGATCAAACAGGAAGCGCAAAGGTCGCGACCTCTGCCGCGCCACACACACCCACCTCAGAGGCCCCGGGCCCTTAGCGAGCGGCGGGAACAAACCTTACGAGGACGAGCCGGATCATCCACCTGGCAAAGGACGCGCCGCCTGAGAGAAAAGTGTTGCCACGGGAGACGGGTTTGTTCTGCCGTCACGAGCGCGAATGAGAGCGAGTGCGCCGGAACTTTCTCCTCAATCTACATTACATTTTATGTACAAAAGTGCATGTCATGGTCATCGGACAACTACGAAACACAGGTTCAGTAAGGTACAATGCTCAATTTCGTACAGCTATTTGTAGCCAAGAACACAGTTCAGTTCACGGAGTGAACACTATCCTGACCTAACTTATGCCGAGCCAAACTAGGGAGAAGAACAAGCTACAATATTAGGACAAAGTACAAAGTACAAAAAGTGCTGGAATGGGGGTACATGCAACATGAGTGTCATGAAA
Source organism: Anguilla anguilla (assembly GCF_013347855.1). Classification (NCBI taxonomy): domain Eukaryota; kingdom Metazoa; phylum Chordata; class Actinopteri; order Anguilliformes; family Anguillidae; genus Anguilla; species Anguilla anguilla. Next base: position 53,563,524 of record NC_049207.1, on the reverse strand, counting down.
GGGGTGGATTTAAAGTGAAATGATTCAGAGTGGTGGCAGCTACAGTCCACTTAGTCCAGGTACAGTCTGAAGAGATGCATCTTCAAACCACGGCGGAAGAAGGGCAGTGAGGGAGAGGTTCGAAGAGGGACAGGGAGTTTGTTCCACCGCTGGAATTTCAGAGCGGAAATCGAACCTCGCCAGAGAGCGTTACAACCGCGCGGTTTTCACGGCCCCGCCCCGGGGCGAGACTGGCGATAATGCTGGGGCAGCGTTTTAAAAGCTAATAAACAGCCCAGACGAACGAAACCGCGCACAAGGTATTATCAGCACGCAGGATTTCGGGTTTGTTGGCTCGGGTGCAGTTTGGCTGGGTGAATGGGAACGCCATAATGAGTCATTACGAGCCTGGCACAGCGCTTCAGCGTTTCTGGCCGCGCTCGCCAACGCGTCTCCGTCACAAGGGTCTGCTCCTGTCAGCAGGGTGAACAAAAAAAAAAAAAAATAAGAGAAAGACCGCAAACCAATCAGTTTCAGCTATTTTACAGCAACTTTGCTCTGGAGTTTCAGATCTGCCCTTTAAATGAATGACTGCTCAGTTTCTTCTTCGCGGTCTTTCCACAACACAACATTTCAGGAGCAATATCCTCCAGGGTTTTGTGGTACTGATGCACAGGGTTTATCAGTACATCCATCCATCCATCCATTATCCTGGTCAGGGTTGCGGAAGGTGCTGGAGCCTATCCCAGCGTGCATTGGGCGAGAGGCAGGAATACACCCTGGACAGGCTGCCAATCTATCACAGGGCACACACACCATTCACTCACACACTCATAACTATGGGCAATTTAGAGTCTCCAATTAGTCTAATTATTATTATTATTATTATTATTATTATTATAAATGTCTAAAAATGTATTTTTTTTAATGCAGTGAAAGCAGAACTAAATGTTTTGCATTGAAGCACAACAGTAACGGTAACAAACCCACTTCCATTGACTCACCTTCAGTGATTTCTCAACACCCGAGGCAAGACGGATGCATTCCTCCATCCAATTTATCCGAGCAGAATGTTGTTCTGTTTATCTTAGGCAGAGTGGTTTACCTGTTGAGTGGGAACAGCAAGTTCATATGAAACATCATCACCAGAGAATATTTTTCAGCAGAGCTACTCCAAGCTTGATAGCGTTGTCGAGTTCATGCGTTATTGATAGTTCATCCGGGAAAGAAAAAAAAACATTACCGCTCAGATACTGACTGGAAGCTTATCGGTGGTGATCATTTGTTGCTTCCCTTCATCAGAGAGAACACAGAAAACCACCAAGCAAACATTTTTTTTTCCTTTACAAATTCATGCATTACGGTGCTGTTTAATGTCATAGAACAATGTGCACCGCGAGGAAACGCGCTGCATAATTATAATGTGTTGTTTTATAATGTGTTGTTTTAGTGACTTGAATTTTAAGTATCGTTTCCAACGCTGTGAGAGTGAGTGTGAGAGTGAATGGTGCGTGTGCCCTGCGATAGATTGGTGGCCTGTCCAGAGTGTATTCCTGCCTCTCGCCCAATGCATGCTGGGATAGGCTCCAGCAGCCCCCACGGGCCTGCCCAGGATAAGTGGGTATAGATAATGGACGGATGGATAAACTAAAAAGTTGAACTGTACAGAGATCCTGAGGTCAGTAGGTGCGGGGTTGGTAAGATGCAAGCCAGCATATCCTGTGGCATTGCAAGGGCAAGCGAACAGCAAAAGCAGGTCAACAGAAACTCAGCTGCAGCATGGAAGCTGGCTAAAGTATCCCACTGAAAACATAAACAACACCAGACTACCGCAGCACCCGGCTCAATACACAGACACTGCATTTATTTTCTGGTAGGCAGCACTGAATTTTTAATATACATTTTAGAGCAACTCAGTAAATCATACCACTTTCCCTCGCAATGCAGGCTTTTACATACTATTTTCCAATAAAATAATTTTCTCGGTAATGTTTAATAGCACTCATCCCTAATGTATTAAGAACCTGTATAACTCTTTCGTGAAGTGTGCATTTTATCAAGGGTACATTCAACTAGTGTTCTCACTTGCACTTTTGTAAGTCACTAGCCTACAGTGTAAATACAGGAAATTGTGACAGAATTGTGCAAAAAAAATCTATTTTAAACAGTTTTGAGCCCCATTTCAATAACACACATCCAAGCTGCTGTTAATTCAGCTGTACCATGCAATCAGTGTCCTGGTAGAGCTAGTGTGTGCTCCAGCATTGGAAGTGAATAAGAGGTGGTTACTTTTTTTTAAGGAATAATTCACTCCGTTATTTTGAATACATATGTTCTTCCTTATGTTTATTGCAGCCGCAATACATGCCAAAGATAGTTTGATTCCTCTGCATAAGCTTTCAATAAAGCCGTTTTATTAAATTATGTTGTGCTTGGAAAAAAAATTGTTCTGCCGATTTTGCATTGTAATATAATCACCATCAAGCATTTCACCAAGACACCACAACAAAAAAACTATGGAGGATTGAGGCAAAGGAAAGATGGAAACGACTGGCCTTTCAAGATAAGGTTTAACAGATAGGAATATCATAATTGACATCCTCTTGTTCAGCGGATAAGGACAAGTACCCACACATTAATATTTAGAAATCACAAAGATGATAACAAGTCCCTTGGGGCTTGGCTTGCAACGTGCGTACACTTTTTTTGTATTAAACAGAAACATTGTTTTCCACAACTACGTCAGGAGGGATCTAACTTCAATGGGGCTAGGGCATCACACACACAGGGGTGCTGCAAGGGATTCTGGGCCCCATAAAAAGACCTAATATTGGGCTGCACCACCCAAGGCCACCCCATCCCTGTACAAAGCATTATTTTTGAGGCCCCTGGCCATCCGACCCAAATTTGGAATTGTCCAGTTCGTGGTCCATGTACAAGCGTGCTCATATACACACTATCACTAGCTGACTGTTGATTCCCATTCAGTGGTCCCTCACTGCTGCTTTGTCTTTAGTATCAGCACAATAACTCCAGCTACCTATTAACTCACACTATTAAAGATTACCACCGGTCTTCTCCTTTTCCAGCTGAGGACCCAAGACAGTTCAATGATGGGACAGGCCTGTTGATATAATTCGGGGGGAAAAAAAATAGTGTTGTAAAAATGGAAGGAGTCTTAAAGGCCATTTTATAACGGTACAACAGCAACAGTTTCTGCTGTCAGCATTCCAGAATTACTCAGTCAACTCGAAATGCCGTCGAAAAGTCGCGCCACAGAGAAGTTAAAGGTGAGCTGATGGCCAGGCAATTAGCCGGCGCCACTGCAGCGAAGACCAGCCACACGCTGTCACGTCTCTGAGATCCCGAGATCTCACCCAGCAGCGTCCCTCCTGACCTGCTAGTGACAAGGGGGCGGGGGGGGGGGGGGGGGGGGGGGGGGGGGGGGCGGTGGGGCGGGGTGCGAGATGCCCCGCCGTTTTCCCGAAGGCTCTTCAGAGACCGTCATGGACACAGTCCGTCCCAAACCCGCCCATCAGTGAGATGCCAGTACGACCCCCCCCCCCCCCCCCCCCCCCCGAAAAAAGCATGCATTTTTCATAAATCTTTGTGAATATTTTCAAAAACCGCTTGACACGGTCTCAGAGGACTTAAAACTTTTTTTTATTTTTAGGACCAGATTCTCTGACCCAGCCAGCGTCCGTAGGGCTGACCCATCTGCATTAAAACAGACGCGTGAAGCCACAGGCAAATAATAAAGCATTTATTGCATATCTCTGCAAATTACTTGAGGACAAAAAAACCTGCAAGTATATATATATTTTATTTTTTATTTTTTTCCTGTCGACCCGAGTCCCGAGCTTAACGCTCTCACTCCCGCTCACTGTAATTAGGACCGTCCTTAAAAACGTCTGAAAGTCCACCACAGAGAGGGGTCGTTTCCCATTTGTCCACACGCTGCGGGGCAGCACCTCGACGGCGTGAGCGCATTGTGCCGATGAACCCCTCTGCGTCGGAGCGAAGGAGAACCGACCGTTCCCCCGTCGCCTCGGCGACCAGAACCACGCGGCTGCAGAGCCGCCTGAATGAGAACTTTCATAATGGCCGACTGAGGGCTTTCGATCTTTCAATGGATTTACATTTTTTTTTTTTAAATATTCAAGGATAACTGAATGAAGTGAACTCTCCCTCACTTGGTCGGGGGTAGAAACGTCACGCTAACAAGGGGGGGTTGGGGGGGGGGGGTCTCAGGCTCAGAGAAACACACGATAAAGCAACCCCCTCCCCCCAAAATCAGACGCAAAACTGTGAACCACTCAGTAAAAACTATCAAAAGGAGGGGGAAAAATGAGAGGGAAGGAAAACAGAGAGTGAGAGGGAGAGAGAGAGAGAGCGAGAGAACCCCTTGGCCAAAGCCCTCGTTTGGTCCGTTCCTCTCTCAACACTGGGGGGGGTGTGGAGAGGGGGGAGGGTGTTTGGCCGGCGTGTTGAGGCACGCAGACAGAAACAATGGAAGGAGCTGTTAGCCCGGCAAACGGGACAGGACAACCCTCAACACTTCAATGGGAAGGGATTAAGCCAAACAAAGGCTTCAGATTAACTAATGGGCCCTACAATGGGAGGCGTTCTATAGAATTAGGACTGGGGTAGAAGAAAAGGGTACGAGGGTTGGGGGGGGGGGAGGGAGGGGGGGGTGGAAAAAAAAAAACCCGCTAAGTTAGATGCAACCGGGGCGTAATTAAACAGCATCAGAATGCAATCAGGCCTTCCACGTGTTCCTCCTTCCCGTGCGGGCGCCCAGCTGCAACTTCGCCTGGTTTATTTCCCTAAATGAACGCAGCGAGAGGGCCCCCGGGTCGCCCCCGACGACCGCCGGCTCGCGCCGCAGATGGAGATCCCGGCTCGACGAGGGTTCGGGAGCTTTCCGGAGAGATTCGTCACCGCGCGGCGCTGATCACTATTCCGCAGCCCTTCTCAACGATAATGATTCGCTAAACGATTGTGACAGGTTGTGATAATCAATCCCTTTCGACTTTGAAATGAAATGAAACCATGAGACGGGGGGGGTGAGGGTGGGAGGGGGAACGGTTTTTATCCAAGGCTTCGGAGACCGAGGGGGGGGGTACACAATAACGCGGCAAAAAACAAAACCCCCCGCCCAATAATCGTTCTCCATCCAGAGATTTTTTTTTATTTTTTATTTTTTAAAGGATGTCATCAGGCAAGAACGGCAGATTTTTCACATTAGCATCGCCGAAAATGGACGTAAATTTTAGCAACTGATTTTCAGGAATTCAATAAGTTAAAGGGGGGGTGGGGATGGGGGGGGGGGGCGTGCGATTAGCCGTCTGTCGCGCGAGAAAGCCCGCTCGTCTGCACACCGCTTCCTGCTGTGTTTGGGCCGAAAGGAACACAGCTCATTTCACCTCAGCTCCACACGAGTCTTTGGAGAGAATATCCCCCCCAATCGCCCCCCCCCCACCCCGAGTTTTAAAGTCGATTGAATGTACCCTGCCATACAGGAGCAGGGGGATATCAGAGGTGAATGCCGGGTAGTTCTTTACAGAACGGAATGAGACCACAGTGCCCCCTAAAGCACACCAATCTCCTTCTGCTGCACGCCGGATGGTGGGAATGGAACTGCATCTCCGCGGTGGACGGGCTGAGCCAATATTAACTTCCCTCCACGTCTGAAGAACATGCATTGAAAAGGATATCTGCGTCAGGCCCAATTAAAGTAATTGTAATGGACACCTTGATCTCAGGGAGATTTTTATAGACAGAAAGCGAAGGCTTGAGGTAAAAAAATAAACGTACCATATTCATGCGAACGGCCTGATTATTTCTTTTTTTAAACTCACAATGTGAATGTTTTTAGCCCTCGTGATGGTGAAGAAACAAAAGGATGATTGAAACGGCAATCATTTCTCCCCCTCTCCTGCAGAAAAAGTGGAGGAGAGAGAAGAGGAGAGAGAGGAGGAGATTAGCAGAAGTCCAGCTGCAGCTCTTTTTTTACCTGTTATTCTGCAGAGGCGCAGAAGAACATCAGAAATGACGCTTCCTAACGCGGTCTTGCCGCCGCGGAACAGTTTTTTGGCAGCCGAGTGAAGGGGCCATTTTCCGTGTGATGACTTTAATGGGTCGGGAAATGAAAAGTGAAAAGCAAAAGGTGAAAAAGACACAAACATGGAGGTGGGGGGGGGGGCAAGCGGGAGGCGAGCCTTCTTAATGAAGTGTCAGTCCTGAGATGGAGCTTACCCCCCCCCCACTGTGCAGGGAGGGGGGGGGGGCCCCGAATCCATCCTCCGTATCAGAGAGGGAGACTTCGATCCCATCTCAATATGCAGCCCGGGTAATCCCGTGAAGAGGGGCACGATACCCACAGCAGGGTGGCTCTGCGGTGAAAAAAACGAAAATTGAACAGAGAGGAGAGGACTGAGGATCTGAATACCTTAGCTCGGCAAAAAAAAAAAAAAAAAAAAAAAACAGGAATGTCCAAAAAAAAAAAATTCAGTTTTATCAAACATTTTTTGTGGGTAAGGGGCAGGGCGGGTTGGGGGGTTGGGGGGGGGTTTTACTTTGGCTCTGTGGGATTTCTCTTTCAAGGACTAGTTTGTTATGCCGCGATTCCCCTTTGTTTAATATACTCAGAGTAAACACAGGCTCCTGCACCACCAGCACACTGAAAAAGCAATTAAGATACACCGCGCCCTTTTTTTATTTTTTGCATTGTCTGCAACCTGCCCGGCGATATTTCCCTTAACAACGGCCCTAGAATCATTAGCCGGAGCAATTAAGTTTAAGGAGGTTTCAAATGAAACAACGGCACCGTCGCCCATCGAGAAGTGGAGGACGGGGGCTTTTCGGAGTAGCGAGCATCTTTGCGTTTTCGTTTCTGGGAGCGACTCGGCAGAGTAAAGTTGCCGGGCGCTGACAACAGCAGTTTCTCTCTCTCTCGCCCCGAGACGTGCGGAAGCAGCTCCAGGTACGCTACGCGGCGCCGCGACCTGCCGCATCGACTACGTCTTTTTTTTCCATGGTCCCACTTTCAATTCAACATGGCACCCCCCCCCCCCCCCTCCCCCAGGGAGAACCATGTCTAGAGGACTGTCACTGTCGAGAAAAACGCATATGAATCTATGCATATGAAATCCCACGTTCTTTGTGCATACCTGTAAATCCATGGTTTCCATTGCTCACCAGTAGTGAGTTGGCTTGACGTTTCACTTCAAAAAAAAAAAAGAAAAAAAACACTGTCAAGTTGCTATATTTTGATTAAAAAGCATTAATGAGCACATTGTTGGGAGTGGTGAGGCCTAAAAAAAAAATGCATCCGAACATGGAGCAGGGATGCAGGGAGAATGGCATTATGGGTAGCGGGGAAGGGATGCCATGGATAATGGATGTGAGAATAAAGCCGTATCAAATATTCAGGCTGCTCAGCCGTCACATGACTCTTCCTGGGCCTGGAAAACGACGTTAAAATTTGAAAAGGCCGTCAAACCACCCTGACGGCTGGAGGCAGAGAATTGATAGAATCTCAAGCATCAGTTGAGAAGAGTCAATACATTCAGTGATGCTTCCATGGAAACGAACAATTAAGAATTTAAGAAGTTATGAGCAAATCTCTCATTAAGTACAGGGGATGTATTTTTAAAGCATTGTTCAATCACATAAAGGGTAAAAATAATAATAAGGTGTCATTCATCAACAGCTTTTTCTTCCTGATTCTTGAAGAGTGTGAATCTTCATAATAATATCGAAACAGTGTTATGCTTTGACAAAATCCAAATACAGACAACTGCGGATAAGGGATATTTGTAATGGTATGTACATTTATTTGCACCGAATATGCATTAAATGCTCCAACATGAAAAAATGGTGTTCAGTTATTAAAGGAGTGTGTTTTAGCACATGAAAACAGCAGACTGCAGCAGGAGCTTATCTAAAAGCAGATATTGCTTTCGCGACCATGACAACGACTGGTGGAAATCAATCACTGTTGATCGCAAGAGGAGGTGACCTGTGGGCGTTCCGGGGTTGCTACGGCTACCCCTTTCCGAAAAAAAATTCCACACAGCCCACACAACAGACATGGGGCCTTTATCGTGGGTGTGTTTCCATCACACAATGAGTATAATTAGCAATATATCTCATTGTCCTAGTGAAGTTGTAACAAAAACAAAAAAAACAAAAAACCCAGCCTGAAGCTTGGCAGAAATGTCAATTACGAAGAGACTTGAGCTAAAAAAAAAAAGAAAAAAAAGAAATAAAAAAAGGCTTGTGCAAAATAAATGATGGCACTCATGAGTGCAGTGACAAGCTGTTGTCACTTCTGATTTTCTGGGCGGTTTTTTCTCCCATGAAATAGAGATGTATCTTGAGGACATCTCGATGTGAGAGGAGTGTGTGGGGGGCGGGGGATTTGGGGGGGGGGGGGTGAAACAGCTCCCTGTGAGTCAGCCTTTCCGCCGTTGGAGGAGGTGCTCACCAATAACCCAATCTGTGGACTGCCCTTAGAACAGTCTCAGGGGGGGGAACGCTTCAAACCCGAGCCTGTTCTGTTGCCATGGGGACCCTTTCGCAACAGAAATTAGCGAAACAACATCTCAGCAGAGCCACAATGGAAGTCGTGCGCGCGATGCATAACGACTCGCGAACATTCCGATTACAGACGACGTCTTATTTCTAAAGCCGGGGAAATGAAATCCCAAACAGACCAGACGCCAGACTGCCACCACAAATGGCACTATTCTGAGGCTTATTGTACTAAAACTGGTATGATTACATTTTTTTTTTGTTGTTTGTTTGTTTTTGAAAACAATAGGCATTTTTTTGCCCCTGAAGTGGTTCGATTTATTAAGCAAATATTACCCATCTTTCATTTTTCAGAAATTTTGTTTATTCCACTTCATCACCACCTATGCGTGCCTGTGATAACCAGACTGGATGAACAATGACAAACTAATTACAAAACTTCACAGAATCCACAGTATCGATAACTAAAACTGATGCCGTGCAATTTAACTGCTATTTTCATACTGAAAATAAAGCTAAACATCATGCCAGTATATTCACTACCAAGACAGGTTATGATATTCCATTTGTAACAAAATGTTACAATGAGATGGCTGAAGAAAATCTCACAGAAGATATTAGGTCTTCTGTTAGATTAGAGATTAGGCCACATATAGCCCAAAGATAAAGTTGTTCATTAAACTTATCAGGTCCATGTTTTTTTGTTGTTGTTGTTTTTTTTAATGCAGACACACGCAGAGACAGTAATTTATGAAAATGTGACCTGAATTCACCACGAGGTGCACTGTACATCACAGCAGGAACGTTCCTCAAATATAATCGGGGAGATAGAGAGCGGGTTGCAGACATAATGGAAGCTAATGAGCTAGCTCCTCTAGCCTAAGGTGGTTCACCACTTCATTAATAGTGTTCAAGTGATATAGCTGCCTCCTTTAGTGTTCCCATTCCACACCATGGAAAGGTTGTAAAAATCTGCCATTGACTTCTCCCTACCAGGAAACCGCAGAATTACAGAATGATACTTGATGTGTCTGAGTGTTTCAAATTGCTCATTGAACCGCACACTTAGAAACTGCAAGCTATAACATTAGCTTGCAGTACTGAGCTTTCAATCAGCGATACATTAAGTTTTACAAGATTTCAGATTTGTAATTCGTAATTTCTCATTTACAGTAATTTACCGTGGGACTTTATTACATTTTCCCCCAGTTTGCTTGTACCATACACTATTTAAAAACTTGTGATAATTTTTAAACAATGTGTGACAATGGCCATCTGTTCTATGGACTGCAGATCTTCCTCTTGGTCGTATTTGGTGTCTCTACCACTTCATTAGCAATTTCTAAATTATTCCTCCCAGATAATTGTTCTTTAAGGTCTCTAGGCAACATGTAAAGGCAAAACAAGAAGCCTTTTCTTACAGTTCTAAAAGGGCTGGAGTTGAGTTCCAGTTCACTTTCTCTTGACATTTGAAGGGAACCTTTGACAGGGGAGTCGTTTCGCCTGCATAATACTGACGGATGACATCCTGGAGCATCAGCTAGCAATTGTGTCACTTCAAGTTATTTTTTCTTTTTTTCCCATTAGAGCAGGTGTAGGTGTATAATTTCATGTCTTGCTTTCGGGGGCTGGATGTGAACAGGTTACCAGGACAGCACTATTTCACTTTGATTGCAACAGCGCTAGGCGTACGGCACCATGTCAGGAGTTTGGGTGGGAAAAAAAAAAAAAAAAAAAACATCAGATGCAAAGCTGCCAGGTGTCTGGGTTGAGCAGTCACCTGACTGGTCCTGACAGACAGGCTGGAGGATCCAATCAGTCAAGCTCCTTGCCGCAACCGTTCTACAATACAGCAGCTGTGGCCCAGACGGGAGAAAGAGTGTCACCACAAAGCAGCACACAGCCTAGCCTGAGCTCAGGCCCCACCAAAGCAAGAACATGGGCCTGTTTGGACAGAACAGACAAGACAGTCAGAACAGACACAGTCACAAACTGCCTGGCACAGACCACCTCTGATTTACACAGCACGCCTTCCCCTACAACAGGGAGAACAGAGCTGTGTAGATGGGCTATTAAACTCAAGACCAGCTCATAAACAATTCTGGCTTGTAGAGCGCCAGTGGAGCTTGGTATTCAACCTGCGGGCAGGAAATCACTGGGCCTGCTCTTGTTCCAGGGCTAGACCTTGTTTGCTAACTCTGACAAATTACATATCATTAGGTTCCCGATGTGGATAGAGCCATAATATTAACATTCTTTTATGCTAAATATGTCACCGCGAAATGCGCGAATATGAATTAAACATTAGGAGAACCTTGCGAGCCTTTTCTGTATTTTGTGAAAATATGTTTCAATCAATCACTGGATACAGATACGGGCAGTAGTGTGGTTTAATTTTATTCGCATTTCATTCTTAAGAATAATAGAACTTTTATTAGCTGTTTGAGAACCCTGAACGTCACCCTGCGTATGCATGTGTGTGTTTGGATAGCTGAAACAAAGTCAACTGGACAGGCACAGTTCATTGGACCTCTAGTGGTAAAATGATGTTACTACAGGAGCTACAGATGGTCAGTGAGCAAGTGGGGGAGGAGAGTAAACAAATGATGTACAGCCAAAGATGCACAATTTAACTGCTGTCTGTTAAAGTACTCTAAAATGGTCAATAATTACAGTTATTGACCACAGAAAAACGTTTTAAAAATTAATATGATATCATCTAACAGATATGATTGGCATCCGATAGACAACAAAGCTTCAATTCCTTTGAAAAAACTGAACTGCACACAATGCTAGGGTGTGTATGGCACATTAACAAACAACAGCAACATCAAATTATGAAAGAATCAATTTCACTTATGTGGGTGTCCTCCATCAACAATTACTGCAGCCAATGATCGAAACATGACTGAATGCGGTGATAATTGCTCTCAGGGAAATCATGTTGCACTAAGCGACCATTTCTACATTTATACGCTCATTATGCGTGCACGTCTATGGTAGCTGCTAACAACACGTATGCAGCTCCCGGTCATCCCACTGATGTACCGTTGGGTTCGCAGGGGGCTAGTGCAGGTGCTCCAATCACACGCGCGCACAAGTTGTTTCTCGCCAGGAAAGCGTCTGACACATGCGTGCGTGTGACACGCGTGATATATTCGCCCCCCCCCGCCACGCTGGCGTGCGGAAACGAGTCGCCGAAGCCTTCGCACCTGACCCTTCGCCGTCTCGGAGCGCAGGCCCTGACCCGTCCGCAGCGAGGTTCGAGCGCGTCCGCAGCTGCGGTTTCGGCCCACTGAAATATTCGTATCCTGGAGGTGCCCCGGCGCGGCGTGTAAATCATCAATAACATATGTGGGTCGTGAATCGAAATGAACTGCGATGGATTAAAACATGAACCGGCTTGAGCTGGAGAAACATCACCGCCATCCTCTACGGGGAGTTTTTCGCAGCAAGTGGAGTGAATTTCAATTTCCTTTCCTGAACTGACCCAGATGAACTGAAACTAACGGAAACCCTGGGCCTGACTTTTTGTTGGCCACCCATCAACCTGGACTAACTTTTTAAAAAAGTTTTATAAAGATTTCCTCTCGTGATTTTTAAAATTTCTTTTTTTTTTTTTTTTTTTGCTTTTTTTGACATATTTAACACTGTAATACATCTTCTTAATAACTAAGGAGAAAACACCCCTGGGATTTAAGTTGAATTTTATAATGTAATAAATTTAGTGAAAAACAAAACAATAATAAAAGCAATAAATAAAGAAATAACAAGGCTGCAGACGAACATATTGATGGCGAAACCCCGGCTTCAGTTTAATGTTTTTAGTGCATGCCTTGAAAGTCAGTGTGCTGATTTAATTTTCCCTTTTCAGAGGCCCAGGTGCAAAAACACCGCAGTCATGACTCCTGGAGGTGATTCATTCCCTCGTAGAGCTTGTGGTGAAATTGACAACCCAGAGACAAGATAGCATTCTTGCTCTGTTAGACAGAAAAAAACTAAAACTGCGCATAGTTCCCGTCTTTCCCCCCAAGGCTAGAGTTATATTCGGCACGAGGCGATTTTGTCGTAAAAAAAAAACCCTCGAGGGGTGACAAGGACGAACGAGAAAATGCCGGAAGTTCCTCGCGACTTCGCTGCGCCCTGAGAAGTCGCAGGGTCAGGGTCAGTAGGGGTGCAGCGGTACAGCTGGGGGCGCTGATGTAATTTCACCCAAAATCACCTGCTATCGCGCTCGAAGGACGGCTGCAAGCGGCAGGGACCTCTGGGTAATTTAGGTGGGTTGAACGGGATGATGGATCGGAGCGAAGCCACAGGAAGATGGCTTAGAGAGGACAGGAAGTACCCGGAGGGGCTGCGTCTCGGTTACAAGTTGTTCCTATTGTTGTCTATCGACGTGTTCCACTTTAGTTAGTGTGGCGATTCTAAATGGACAGCAAAATGTGAAGTTGGTATCCAGCCTGTAACAGGCAACAGGTAACAAGTAACGTAGTACTTCAAACGGATATCACAGCACAGGTACAACACAAAGTGAAACCAAAAACCACAAAATAAACATGAACACAGAGAGAAACTAAGCACAGAGCTGAGAGCTTGCACAGTGCCTATTACACATTAACAATTTTGCATTATTTTTACTCAATCTGTTGTTGTCAACGATCAAAACTGTGATGTTATTACGCTATGTTTAACGCACACTTTCCGCACAGCAATGGTTACTACTTGCTATTCACGGCTCGTGTACATGGTACACAAATACGAGACATGAGTTGAGATCGATTTAAACGGCTTTTAATTGTTTCTTTGTGAGAATACAGCCGAGGAGGAAAATGCATGGATGTGTCGCTATTGTAATAGCGACGGGTTTATCCTCCAGCGAAGCCATGTGTGCGCATTGATATCTGCGGCTAATATCCGCGGAAAGCCTCCCAGCACGCTGAGATGCTGTAGAGGGGGCGGAGAGAACGGCGAGAGAGACACTCGGCCGCGCCTTTTGTCTTTTTCGGTCGGGCTTTCCAAAGGCCAGCCGAAACAGAAGGGTTAAAGCGCGGCAAGGCCCCGAGATTCAGCCAAACAAATCCTCTTACGTCTCTTTCCTCAGACTCTCTCCGAGCGGCAGAACTAAACGATTCCTCCACATTGGCATCTGTCACATCCCGGGAGTGCCAAGTTCAGCATACCCCCGACCCCCCCCCCCCCCCGCCCCACCGCCGCCCCCCCCTCGCTCGCTCGCACAACCAGAGGCTGGTTACGGTGTCACCTTGCTGATTCAGTTCAATCACACACTGTTTCTACTCAGAAGCAATCCCCTAAAGATGCCATTCCAAAACAAGTTCACCCCCCTTCCACCCCCTCCCCACTCCCCCACCCCAACGCGCTTGCCCTCCCCCCAATCCAAATAAACAATTAAGTTTCAAGCCTCTAAGAATGACCGTCACCATAAATACTAAAGCAATCTGTTTTCTCTCTCTCTTTCTCTCTCTCTCACTCACTTTCTCTCTGTCTCTCTCTCACTCTCTTTCCTCTCTCTCTCTGTCTCTCATTCACTCTCTCTCTCCCTCCATCTCCTGTGACACCACAAGTTGGAAGATTAAGGAATCAGCGCCCTCTACAGGTCTACACCAACTCGAATGCAGGACGACAAGAGCACCATTTCCACAAAGCACTAAGAGCACAACTCTTGAACGAATAAATCTGCCCATGCAGAGCATTGTTCAAATACAAAGTGCAACATTTAAGAAAAAGTAGGTTGCCTCTTAGGTGACATTATTCCAAGTGGTAATTTTTTTATGCTTTTCTCATTTTTTTTTTCACACCTCAGAAGCAAAGCTGTGCTACGGGCAGCGTAACAGTACAGACACAGCAATCTCTCATCACTCCCCAACCACTTAAGAGCAGCGCCTGTCCATTTTATCAAAAGGAAAATTAACTGGAACGGTTCGAATTGTTCTCACCACAGAGGGAAAGATTTACGCCAAGATTTTTTTTTTTATTGAAAGATGCATTAAAGTGAGCGTTTTCCTTCTCCGAATCACTCAACTTTCTATTTACATTAGGTGCTGAAATCCTGGAAAAAGCTTTCTGCGCCATTATAGAGCGATCTGCAGCTCTCTTTGTTTTGTCAGTGCACTGAGAGTCCCTGGTTAGAAGGTCACCACGCCCAATATTGGGATCAATTCCATTTCAAGTCAACCAGTTCAGGAAATGAATTTTAATTTGGTAAATTTACTGATAATTCTCCATACAGCATAATGCACCTAATGTATATAATGTATAATTTTTTTTGCAGCGATTTTCAGATCCTTTCTTGAAATGGAATTTACCCCTAGCCTGATAGGATTGAAATAATGTCATTTCAAGAAAAGGATCTGAAAATCGCTGCAAAAAAAAAAAAACTGCATCCACTGGGCATGCTATTGCAGTCTGTTTTCACCACATTATTTCATCAGTTCATCATGATGCAGAGATGCACCAAAAAAACATGTGACACACAAGTGCTGCCATATATTTACTCAAAATACCTTTCTGGTTATTGGCACCTACTCAGAAAGATATTCTGCAACAGTCTGCAGACAGCTTCGCAGGGTGGTTACAAAAAACTCACAGAGCCTAAAAATGGCACATTGCATTATCAGGTGGATTAATTAAGTAAATGGTGGATGTAGGCCAAGTTAACATATGCCTAAGTCTAAATTTTAGAGCTTAAGAACAAACTGGCATAAATGTACTACACATATTGTATGCCAGAAATCCTTGGAATTTAACTTTAAATTTAACTTTAAATTTAACAAAATTGTAGTTCACCCAGTGCACATTTTTGTGGTGAAAGGTTGATGAAAAACCTAGGTACTAGTGGAACAGGACAGAGCCAGGATTTATCCGGGTAAAACCTGAGCTAAACTGGGGCTAATCTAGTCCGTATACTTGTACGTCAAAACATTTTTCAACCAAGGTTTCCACCCCTTTAGATGTCTAGTTTCGAGCATTTGCTCACAGGGACTGTTTTAGTTGTGCTTGAAATACAGGCGTCCTTTAAGATAACATTCACTATGCTAATCACTGCCTATTGCGGATGCAGTCATAGACCAGGGGTGTCTGTCCAGTCCTGGAGGGCCGCAGTGGCTGCTGGTATTTGCGGTTTCCATTCTATCAGCAGCCAATTAAGGCCTGGAGAACAAGGCGTGTGGACTCTTCAGCCAATCAATGACCTGAATAAATCACTGGGGCAGAAATGAACCGGAAACCTGCGGACGCTGCGGCCCTCCAGGGCCAGAGTTGGACGACCCAGATACAGACTGATGGTCAAGCATTCAGCCTACGAATACGCCCAGAATTCACTCCACTTTCAGCTTTTTGTTCTAGCTGTTCCATTTGTGCACGGTGCAGTGCATTCCACATCTGCAATCAAAACGTATTCCACAGTGTCAATAACAGCCCATAAATGCATGCGACTCGTCGCAGAACACGTGAAGCCCCTCTGATCGCAGCCGAACTCAGTTTTAACACTCCCAATAAAGCAGCCCAGTTTGCTGTTTCGGGCTTTACACTTCGCACAGACCGGTTAACAGCATGGACAAAAAAACTTGCACATTTTATTTATGTAACACAGGACTTATGCTTTCATCCTTCTGCTCTTTTAAACACATTCACAATTTGTTTTTTTTTCCTCCCACAAAAAAGATCAAGTTATGATTTTAAAGTTTTTTCCTGCTCTGCTACAACTTAGTGCTGGTCGGCAGCCTGGCCTAATAGTATGGACTGAGTGATTCTGCAATGCAACAGCGGTGATAGATAATGGGCCTCATTCTCAAAACTTTTCTTAAATTATTCTTACTTTTGTTCTTTGAAATGTTCCTATGAAAAACAAATATGGGATTCACGACACATGAATACAGACCTTTGTTCTTGTGCATATCCCAGGTGTATGAGATGATGAATGCAGATTGTTTGTAAATTTTATGCGCAATCCCATTCATGTGAATAGCATGAGGAAATAGCCATGAACAAATACAGATAAGAAAAAAAAAGGTGAATCCCAAATTGTTCGTGGAAACGTTCTTACACACAGTTTACGATCAAATCTGAACGTACGCATATTTTGTGAATGAGGCCCAATTACTCTACCGCATCAACACCAAGTCCCCCTACAGCACTCGACAGCTACTACTCTACTCTTTCCCATCAAATAGCATGAAGGAGTAGATGATGACAAACAATGACATGAACTACACAAATACTGTGGAGCATCACTTCATGTATGATGCAGATATACAGTATAAACAAGCAGCCAACAGCTTTACTGCCACGTTTGTCAAGATGTAAAAAAAAAACACAATGTTCTTTCATTCTATTCAGCAAAAAAAAAAAATGAACGCTTCACTTTTTTAATTATAATTGTGATGCGCCGTATCGGAAGGGAACATTTCTTTCATTTCTGTAGCTATGGTTTCTTTGTATTTAAAAGCATTCTGCGGAAGAGCATTCATTCCTGTATTTCCAGAGGCATCCACTACGTTCGGGAGAAAGTGCGAGATTGCCTTATGTAAAAGCAACAAAAGAGACAATTGTTTGTAATGCAAAGTACGGTCCGTGTTTACTCTGCATTCCACGGTTGTAAACATCCTAGTTAACTAAATATCCCATTCAGATCAAATGACGCCAAAGAAGCTGGCAATCTACTCTGTCAAAAAATGGGTCTTTAACCTTTGGACCCCTCTAGCACAGGACTGATTGTGCCAAATAAAAACTAGTAAATTTGCCACAGTGGTACCAATCACATTCCCCTAAGCAAAGGCACAATTTACCCCCCTTCTCCGTGGAATGTGCATTTGTGTATTAAGGGCTTTTGATTTTTTGTTTTTTTTTGTGTTGAAAGAGCCTTTGTCAGCTCTCCTGACAGATTGTTTATTATATTAATGTGACTTTGCCTCATCTCCTTCAAAGGCACTTCTGAAGATTTAATGGAACCGGATAGATGGATTAAATGATTTCATTAATGCCGCGATGAAAAAAAAAAACAAGGAGAAAGGTAAACAAACGGGTCCGCGGGTCCACCTTGGCCCGCCAAAAGCTAAGGAGAAACAACAAAGCCTCCAATAAATTATAAATAACTCCCAAATTGACTCAACAACTTCATCCGAAATGAGTGAAGTTTCAATCAACTTGACCTTCCTCAAGACCAATTAATGTCACAGCGCTGTAGCATTCTTCCTGTGTACATTATTTAGACATAGAATGGGTGAATGCAAGAGGTAAATAGCTGGCAAGCCATTTCATGGTGTATATACTGTAAAAGGTTTACCTTGAGAAGTGTCTTTCTGTGAGGGAAACATCATTTAAGAGTGAATGAAGATGTAAAACAGACAATGCTGACAGTGGGTTTAATACATAATAGCAGATAATTGCAGATTTTATGTGCATATTCACACAATGGCAAGTATTTTTGGGCTGAATGGCCTTTTCTGGTCATGTTGGGTTATGTTATGTTATGTTATGTTATGTTATGTTATGTTATGTTATGTTATGTTATGTTAATCAAGCCCAAAGCATCAATGTAAGATTAACTTTCCGTGACTGCTTGCTGTTTCACAGAAACATAAATAGTCATCAAGCTGCACAACAATAAGCACCAGCGTACGTTTATTTGAAAAAACAGTTCTATGTGCTCACATGCTGTGTTTATTCATTTTCTTTTTCATATTCTTACATTTCCATAAGGAAGTGCATACCGCACACACACAAATGCGCGTAGAGCCATATGGCATTTTGCGACACGTAGTTTTACAAGTCGAAGAACCCAGATCAATTCACACTGCGCAATTATCATCTCCGAGGCGTCAATAAATCACCTTTTGAGGTAGAATTAAACCTGGCGCAGGGTGGTACCTCGGCACTGCCAGGATTAGGTGTGGATGCTTCTTTTTTTGTGTTGAAATCAAATTAAGGGCTGCTCTGAAAGTGTGGTGTGGCAGAGAAAAAGGCATCTTTTTTACCACAGTGTCTAAAGGGCTAAAGGCAAGCTGCTAATGAACAGGAAACCTGCTTAATGAGCAACACCTTCACTATAACTCC
>NC_049207.1:53507436-53539936 GCF_013347855.1 Anguilla anguilla | reverse complement strand
TACAGCACACAAATGTAGGGCTGCAAAAAATGAATCAAGAAAAATACTGTTCGGTACCCGACCAATCATTTACTCCAGACAGCAGTTAGCAGGGCCCAATCATCAAGACAAGATTTTCCTTTAGCGTTTGCCTGAAATTTAACTGCAAATTACAATAACGTGGAGGACTGAGTTAGACTGCGCAAAGCGACTGTGGTAATCCCAGATTCACTTTCAGTCAGCACAGTCCGCTTCTCTGCTGCAGACCGCAGACTGAAAATCACAAAGCTTGTGTGACTGACAGAATCTAACACCCCCCCCCCCCCATCCCCCCCAACCCCCAACCCCCCAAACTTCTCCCCACACCCAACTCAGCAGAGACTTCAGCTCCACCGGTCCTCAGCTTTTTGATTCAGAAACCATCACTCGCCCCATCGCTCTCCCCTCTACAGACAGACTCCCTTTCTCACCGTTTGCTGCATTTCGCCCTTAAAACGCGGTTCGGCGTCAGACTGCGGCGGGCGGGCGGGCGGGCGGGCAGGCGGGCGGGCGGGCCGGTGGGCGGGCGGGCGGGCGGGCGGGCGGGCGGGCTGGCGGGCTGGCGGGCGGGCGGGCGGGCGGACAGGCGGGCGGGCGGGCAGGCACACGGGCGGGCGGGCGGGCGGGCGGGCGGGCGGGCGGGCGGGCACGCGGGCAGGCACCGCAGCCAGTGGATAAAAACAAGCACATTGCAGCGTGGCCTGGCCCCTGATTGCTCCACAGAATGGCGTGCTGATTGGGGCTCCGCGTCTAAACCGTGATTACATTCGCCACTGCCGGCCACATTTCCACAGTAAACGGATTTTGTGTTTGAACGTGCAAATTTTAACCAACGCGGCGTTTGTCTTGGATAAGATCCTTCCGAGAAATAAATTAACTGCGATAACAGGTGTGATCCGTACAACTTTCGAAATGAAACAGAAGCTAATATTGGAGTGTTTCTCTTCTTTAATTGTCACCGCTCCACGTGAACGTATGTTTCAGAGTTTAGTAAAAGCTGGCTGGGAAACAACTCCTTTTTGATTTCATTTTCCCTCATTTAAGCACAAGGACCTGCAGCCCTGGTTCTGGAGAGCTATACAGCCTGTTGTGTTTTTCCTTTCACTTTAGAAATCTACTACCAATTCACACCCAAGTAACCGGGTCAGTTTGCCGAGTGATGAACTGCTTTAATAGAATAATTACATGCCAAAGGCCGAAGAGAACCAGCCGACCCCGCGGCTCTCCAGTCCGAGGCAGGCTGACCCGTTTCACTGCAGGTTACCGCTCGCGCTGAATTTCACTTATCTTTAACCCGACCTATAAGCAAGCCGCTTACAGCGAGCTTCTGACCAATCAGGTCAATGCAAAAGCCCAAAAACAATAAGGAGAGCTCTGCCCAGCAGGCCTGCTTGTTAGGAAACAAGAGCTTATTGGTTGACAGTGTAGTATGATGGCTAGAGAACTGAACTTGTACACTAAAGGCTGCAGGTTCGATTGCCAGGTAGGCCACAGCCGTAGTACTGGAAAGCAATTTACTTCAGCTGAACTGCTTTAGTCTATATCTGGTGTTGTAAATGGATACAATGAGAAAAGTTCTGCAAGTTGCTCTAGGTAAGAGAATCTGATAAATGCGTGTAATGTACAATACAAACAGATCAGAACATTGTATAGTGTAGTCGGGATATTTATTTTATTTTTAATTACAAAATGTAACATTGCATTAGCAAGAGTCTACCTGTCTACTTCGTTTTGAAAATTAAACAGATACTCTTAATTATAATGAAGCGTCAAAAGTAGAGTGGAAACTTTAATAATGAGCAGCAATGCACTTTAAAAACAGCGATGTTGTTCGTGATCTGTACTGTATCAAGTGTGTTTCGCAGGTTAAAGAGGTAACTTGGTGCTCATTTAACATAGCCATGCTGACGTGTGAACATGCGCTGCCTGTGCTGTATAATGAGCACAGATATTGTGAACCTGTCCGCTTTCTCAATAGGAACCCCATTTGTATGCAGAAAAAGAGGTCATAGTTGAGAAAAGTGAGAGAACCAGTAGCCACATAATCTATTCTCTCTCGCAAAATCCACAATGCAGTTTCAGACGCGCCGCGCGCAAACTGGCATGAAATAATAATACCGGGCACAGAATGTCCCGAAAGCCTGTTGTTCCGCAGTCGCCACGCTGCAAAGCTGTTGTTTTTGCTTATTTAAAGATAAAACCGTGGCATGCCTAACGAGCGCCGCGTTCGCATTCTGCTCGCGCGTCCGCGCTTACTCACCGCTCGTTTCAGCAAGGAAAAACGGCTCGCCGTGGTAACTGAAGAACAACCCGAGGGGCGATCTGGCCGATATACTGCCGGCTGCATGACCAATTAAAGCGCTCGTTTCCCGTTCTGAGGACAGACCCCTGTCACCGTTGGCTTATTAGAGATTAGCCGGGGGTTTTTCTGTTGCTCTTCTTTGTTTATTCTTTTGTTTAAAGTTTTAACATTGTACACGACGGATAATTCCAGGTAATTGGACAAGGACACTGCTGTGGTTAAGCCATTAAACACTTATTTGATATAATATCACCCATGAAGTCTTTTGGCACATATTTGTATGCACCTACTACTACTATTACTACTACTACAACTACTGCTACTACTACTACAACTACTACTACTGCTACTTCTACAACTTCTTGTTCTACTTCTTCTTCTTCTAATAATAATAATAATAATAGTAATAATAATAATAATAATAATAATGATAATAATAATAATAATTCAGTTGGTGTCAATGGTGTCGCTTATTTTTCTGGTACCAATTAAAAACACAAAGATATCTTCCTACCCCCACAAAGGCAGAGTTATAAGAGCTCCTGATGCTCTCATTCGAATGATTCATAGTCTCTGTCTGTCACACAGCACAGAACAAAAACAGCTCCACAGCACAGCAGAGAAGAAAATATTTATTCAGGCTGGTTTCTGCAAATCTTTTTATCCTGTGGGCTCACAGCTTATATTTCATTTGCTTTGGTAGAGTTTGGCTATTAACTCACGTGTTTCCTGCACTGTCCGCCAAACTGAAATGTTTCATATTGCCAAAGTGCAAAGTCGTGGAGGAGAAAACCTCATTCAGTAAAATAAAGGTAATTATTTTACCTGAAGCACAGGTGTTTCAGCCCTAACCAGCAGGGCAAAGCAGTAACAATGTACCGAATATGGGAGTCTGCCAGGGTATTGCGCTCAGCTAAGCTGTGAGCGTGGGTGTAAGATGTTCCTGTTCCCTCACAGAAGGGTCTCTGCCAACCTTCCCTGCCCCCCATCTCCTCCTGTTCTCTCCTCCCCCCCGCAGACTCCCCTCTCCTCCTGTGCCCTTTCTCGCCCCCCCCCCCCCCCCCCCCCCCCCCAGCCCTGCTCCCTGACACAAGGTCATTACAGAGTCTAACCCGGCCCAAACCCCCGCTGTACCTCAGCCGCCTGCCCCACACCCAGCCCCATACTGACGGCT
The DNA here is from genome assembly GCF_013347855.1 of Anguilla anguilla. Classification (NCBI taxonomy): domain Eukaryota; kingdom Metazoa; phylum Chordata; class Actinopteri; order Anguilliformes; family Anguillidae; genus Anguilla; species Anguilla anguilla. Next base: position 53,536,442 of record NC_049207.1, on the reverse strand, counting down.
CTCCTGGCCCCTCCTCACCCAGCCCTCCTGACCTCTCTGTGGACGGGTGCTGTGAGCCTCTCTTCCCCCCCCCCCCCCCCCCCCCCCCCCCCCCCCCCTTTACTTCTCTCTGCTCCGGACCCCATGCTGGGCTCCCATCCGTGCCCCCACCCCCAACCTCCATCCCCCCCCCCCCCCCCCCCACCGTCCGTAAGCTGTCGGTCCTCTGTCCCGCTGCGACCTTCTCCGTCGCCCCGGCAACACCTCGTCCTGTTTACCTTCGGCTCCCCACAGACTCCTCCGCTACGTTAGGCCGAACTCGCGCTCCCCCTCTGCAGGGTGCGTTCACGCGCTCCGCAGTTCTGGACCAACGGACCGTGCAGTCCGCCCCATGGCCTACCATCAGCACTGCATCTGCGGGGGGGCAGTACCCCCCCACAGCCTGCTCGTCTGTAAATATTTGCGCCACCGTGTCATTCAGGGCAAATATTTTACACCTATCCACAGAGTCCCAAACGATCCTGCGACTGTATCCCTGTATATGCGAGAGAAGCGTCAGCCCTCTGGAAACAGGCGCAAGGCGTAATTTATTTTGAGATGCCAAACAAAATGGATGTGGACACAACATCAATGCAGGCCTAGGGAGACAGTTTATAAATAAAAAACTGATTAATAATTAATGAGCAGCTACCGTAAAATTTATGTGAATGAACTATTCCATTAAGTTTTGGCCTTGCATCGACTTCCCCAGATCAACAGATGAAAAATTGAATCTATGTCTTAAACATTCAGTATATTTTAATCCAATATTGGCTGCTCGCCCAACGTGCACTGCAATTTTACATTTTCATAAAAATATTATCACCTTCATGCAGCATTGGTTGTGGCATAAACCTGGCTATGGTGGTACATAACTAACTTTATAATACAATTTAAATGTGGGTAAACCAATAAATGGGCAATCAAGTGCATTTTGAATGAAGGAAAGCATATGCTTCTGGGAAATTTCTCTGGCAGTCCTCTGCATGTTCTTAGAGGATGAAACATTCATTATTTGAACAGCAATTTGTGACTTGCTTTGGAAGTCACACCGAACATTACCCAGCGGATCTCGCTGCACCCCCTTTCACAAATTCACAACGACGGACGCTGGAGCCAGGTTATTATGTTACGCTCGTCCACAGAGAAGTTGGCGGCGAGTGCTTTGAATATTAAGAGAATATTAAGATATTAAGTGAACGGCAGTTTCCGCAAACCTAGAGCCGTCTGTGAGCCGTCGCTAATAGCTCGCTACGCTAACGGGAGATTTGTAATTCAGATGGCTTCTGCAGTAGCGGCGGTGCGGAAAGTATTAGCAGAACACATCGGAGTGTCAGACCGGTCGCTACACACAGGCCAAACGCCTCGGTGAGTGGCAGGGTCAGTGGTGCGGTCAGTGGCTGTCAGTAACTCCGCCTGGTGGCAGGACCAGCCCGTGGCATAAACGCTCTATGCGTTGTTTAGGGCCACAACCGCCAGGGGGGGCCACACGATCAAATGTTTATCTATGGTAAATGATGTTATTTTCGTAATTCCGTTATTCATCCCCTATCGCGGAACTTACATTTAAATTTAAAATGTAATGGCAACAGAACGTTTAATAACAATGTAATGTTATTAAACAGTTGACAGAATCCAAGAGCACCCCCCCCCCTCTCCCCCCCCGGTCGAACGCATCCCACAGAATTGTTTAGGGCCACCGAAATCCTAGGGCCGGCCCTGTCTGGCGGAAACCGCGAGGGTCAATGGAGAATGGCGGGATTCGGTGTGATGGCGGGTGGTAATTCCACCTTTCAGGGCGGCACAGAAAGCTCACCGAGCCCACGGGTAATTATTTTAGGCGCTCACACGTCTCCCTCAGTATGTAAATGTCAGCGGCAGCCCTCCTAAGACCTTATTTTTCTCCTGCCGGTGCCGTCAGACAGTGGTGAAGTCACGCCGACTGTTTGCTGAATTTTGTTTTATTTTTTTTATGCTTTGAAGACTCAAAATGCGGATTCCAAATATCCCCTAACTTTTTATGTACCAGACTAACGTACAAAATTTATTCCATTTTGGCATACGGTGTATTGTAAAAGTTATAATAAGCAAATAAATATGTACAGGTATACTTGGATGTCTGTCATATAATGTGCTTTCATGCTTATAATAACAAGGCCAAGACGAAGCAATGTGGTCTTTATGCATATCCCTAAATATACTAATATGCCAATGAGAGACCATCAGAAGCAGGTGTGTTGGTTATTGAATGTGGAATCACATTTCACCAAATCCGGAAAGGAGAAATGTGTGGAGGGAACAGGTGTGATTCCAGAAGCAAAGAGAGGAATGAGAGAGAGAGAGAGAGAGAGAGAGAGGTGGGGGCGATCTGTTGAACAGAGCTTTCAACTGATCGCCCTGGGAAACAGGCACCTCGAAGCATCGCAACCGTCTCAATTTCGCCATTACAATCATCCCGGGCCTATCAGGCACAGTGGGGTAAGACCGAGATCCCCGTCATGCTGAAGTGCGCTCTCCGTGTTCTGCAGTGCCGTTCTTGTTTTTCTACGGATCATTACTCTGCGATGCTCAGTCAACCACCTGCTAGCGTAGCAACAGCTGTAGCATTTTCCCTTTTTTTTTCTTTTTTTTTTTTTTTTGTTAAACATCTGCTACGCCGCTGTAAAATAAAGCAAATCAACAGGGCAATTAGATAAATAAATGACTTTCTGGCAAAATTGGAGTGGTTTCAATCAACGTGAATCATCACAGCTGTCCAGATGTCTGCGTGTGATGCGTGAAGCCCCTGGCACATCTCAATAAACTGTGCTTTAAACGGGCGGAGTGCCACCGTAAAGCTACCCAGCCGTGATTGGCTGAGATTTTTTACTCGTCGTCTTTGAGGAAGACATCTCAGTTCTGTGTGTGTGTGTGTGTGTTTGTGTGTGTGTGAGGAGGAAGGTGGGTAGAGGCAGACCTATTTGAGGAGGGGAAAGTTAGCAATATTTCACCTTTTTGAATTTTTTACATTTCAATATGATGCTTTATAGTTTTACAAAATATAAAGCATCATATTCCACTGGGAAAAACGGAAAACTGGTCAGTTTTAACTGTATGCCTTGAGGCCTGTTTAATGCTCTCAGAAGCATGACATCTCTCACAGCCAGTAATGACAGCATCCTGTTGATTTTATGACCAAAATCACCAAACTGGAACGGTGTAATGAGGAAAATGGCGGGCATTGTTGGACTGAATGGCCTGTTCTCGCCATTATGTTATCTTATCTTATGTTATCTTATGTAATGTATGCAGTGGTCAATTTGAATAATTTGTTTTGAATCTGCTTTTGCATTGGTGGTAAGCTGAAATGCCACTGCCATTATAACGTGGTAATAAATCTTTCTCCTGACTTTACTAATTGTACATTATGGCGTACAGTTGAACTAAGGAGTTGGCAGAAACTTTAGGACTGGATTGAAAGAGTGCAGCTTGTGAATTTTGGACAGCAGTGGGACTTTATGCCGGTGATCTTAATTCCTGGTCCTGGAGAGCCGGGGGGGCTGCTGGTTTTTGTTCTAACTCTGCACTTTAAATCGATCAATTAAAGCAGTCGATTGCACAATTACCTCACCTCGCCTGTATTCTAGAGTCCGACTGGGTTGCTGATGTTGAGTTGAAAAGAAAAGAAAAAAAGCCAGCTGATCCTGCGGCTCTCCAGAGCCAGGAATGAAGATCTCTGCTTTTCCGCGAATCGGGGCAGCGCAGGGACGCCGATGCTCGCAGTTAAGACCAGACGACGCACACAGCTCACGCAGAGAGAGTTTGCTCACAGCTTCTCGCGTCAGCGAAGTGACACTGTGCCAGCAGCCTCTGGCATAGCGCGGTAGTGTTTGGCTGGTGGAAATATGTGCTTTCAGATGTTCCAAATGACAGTGTTACCATATTGTTAACACCGCTGAATATGAATTACCACAGGGCCCCTGGATTCATATTTTATCTCTCGTTAGTAACGCTCCTGATATTCTAGAATCGAAGCGCATGCAGTGACTGAAGATGCTCTCTTATAAAGTACTTTTTTGTGCAATAGGCCTACTATAAGGGTACATTATTTACTTTTATTGGTTTTCAGAATTTTGTCCGCATGCGGAGATAGAAAACATTGTTTTATAAGTAAATCAATGCCTAGTAATGTGTATACAGGTGCGCATTACACAATAAATTGTAAAGTTTAAAATAAAATATCACCCATATATTCGCCTCAGGCACGGAGTTAACCCCCAACCCAGATAGTTTGTTTTTGTAAATCACTGTTGTATTTTTAAAAAACTTTTTCTTGCTTTTTATATGGCTTTTGCACTCATTTGGTATAATTAGAAGCAGCTATTAAACATTTTATAAAGCAATTTTCGATAAAGATCCAAGTTCAAACCTTGCAACAACAAAAAAAAAGAAGAAAAAAAAGCCCTAAAAATTTGGGAATTTTATAAATGCGGGCTGGCGGAGTGAAATCGGTCCTCCGTCGGTAATCTTTATGTGCCTCGCTCTGAATTATCTCCACAGGCCCACCGCCTAATTACAGGGGAATTGCCAATCAGAGACGCCCCTGCTCTCCGTAAAGACTGTGAAAATGAGTTTCAGTCTCGTGGTGGCAAACCCCCCTAAAAAACAAATCAATATCGTTTCCCGTTAAATTGGATCGCGCTCCTGCTTTAAAGGCTACAAGCGAGAATGAGAGGAGCCTTGGTCGGAACGATTTACCGGAAATAATTAATGATAGAGACGCAGATGCTGTTTCTTTCTATTTCTTTTTTTTACTGACAAAATAAACAATGAGCCTTGTTTCTGTGATCAATGTGTCGGTTGGAAATCTTGTCATGTGACTTACCTTAACACAACCCTGTGGATGTACTTGTTAATTATTGCTACAGCCTCGAAAGGTTCACAGTCATTGATCTAGTTGTTGTCTGCTGATGACTGACAGTTAAGACAAATAAACTCAACTGGAGTGTGCTGAATGAAGTTTTCGGTTTTAAAGGATGTAATGTACGTTGAATTGATCCATCTGTCAGTGAATTAATGTGAGTGAGTCACCAGTAAACAGTGAAAGGACTGCAGTGCAGTAAATGAATGAATCACTGAATTTATGTAGCACTTTTTCAAATGCTCAGAGTACTTTACAGGGATGAGGGGGAACTCATCTCACTCAAAACCAATGTGTAGCACCCACCTGGGTGATGCATCAGCTGAGGTGGATAGGGACAGAACAATTTTTGACCAATTAAATCAGGAGATGATTAGGTGGCAGGTTGAGAATTTAGCCAGGACAGCCCCTACTCTTTGCAGTTAGTGTCATGGGACCTTTAAAGACCAGCAGTATTTTCAGTGCATAGCACTGTATTAAGTTTAAGAGTGCAGGTCCAACCATTTATCTATCTGATATTATTTCCAAAAAGACAACCAAGCAGTTTCTCACAGGAAAAGGCTTCATTAGTTTATTTCTGCCAGTGCTTTACCACTCAGCCTGTATTCGCTGATGGCGTCTCTGTGGATTACACAGTATAATAACCTTTCAGCCAATTTCAGGAGACAATATCACTGTAATTATGCATGTGCATGAGCCCCACACACACACACACACACACACATGCACACACGCACACACACACACACACACACGTGCATGCACACACACCCACATGTACACACACATGCACACACACACCCCCACACACACATACGCACACACACAAAATAAGTGTGGCATTTTAAATCTGCAGTCTGGACTTGCACTTAGTGAATGTGCATTATGATTATCCTTACAGGAATACATTTGTTTATTGCCAGCCATGTTGCCTTAACTTGCTGTCAGTTCTGCAAATTGTTTGCCATTTTACATGATTTCACAAATGGCAGCAAAAACACTGTTGACAGACCTCTTGGTTTTAAAATGGCCCAGTAAAACCACCACTTGTTCTGTGGAAATCATAAAACACTGCTGTTGATCTCTGGAACACATCCATCGCTTGATTAAATGGCTGAAAGCTATCTATGATGCCCAACAGAGCCTTGATTACAGCACATTTTATCTACTCTACATCTCACCCTTTACCACGTGTACCGCGCTGGAAAAAGAAATGACATTTCGACAAAAAAAAGAAGATCGCACATAATCAATCTTGCACATGAAGAGCAGATTTTGTTTTACCAAGTGAGCTACCAAGCAGCCCTCACTTTGATAATATGGCAGTCACACTTAAAACTGAAAATATTCCCACCTCATTTGGAGACGGGAATTTTGGTTCATTGCAAGGAGTGGAGGTGACACACTGCAGCAAAATGCTTACACCCCAGTACTGAATGACCTTAGAAGTTCCCCCGGAGTAATGACGTCAGTTTCGTTTTTGAAGAGGAGGTCGTGATGTGTCCCCCAGACACCGGGAGGACGAAGCTCGCTCCGATCACACTGCGTGTGGTTCGAGGGACGTGCGGAGACCAGCCTGGGTTGTGGGGTGATACGGGAGAACTGGCCTGTGCAGACAGGACTTTATCTGAGCCCCTGTGGCATCGTTTTTTATTTAGTTTCTCTTCTGTCAGCCACCATCTCATCACATAAAGGAGACGCTCAATGGCCAGGAAGGCGTAGCGTTGGATTTTCGAACCGCCAGGAGCTGCACTTGACTGTCCCTTTCAAATTTCAAATTTTCATGCCTCAGTATGACATCGTTTAGAACAGTGGTCTCCAACCCTGGTCCTGGACAGCTACAGGATCTGCCGGTTTTTGTTTTCACCTTAAAATCGGCACCCAGTTGAGACCCAAGACACCAGGTTGAGAGTTGAGTTAACTGTGTAATCAACCGCTCTAATTGATTCATGAAGTGCAGAGTCACTCGGAAAACCAGCAGACCCTGTAGCTCTCCAGGACGCAGGGTTGGAGACCACTGATTTAGGAGCATTCACTTGTGCGGGTGACTTCTGCTCGCTGCTCGTGGGTTAACAGGCACTGCTCCGAAGCAGCTCTCGCCCGTTCATTATCTAATTAGCCTTTCAGCGTGCATCTCTGACCCACTTTACTGCTGAGCTTAATGACCCCAGAAATGACTTGTGGACGAACGTGGCGAAAATGGCAGCATCTGCGGCACTGAGAATAGCCTACAGGGGCGCAAGCCTTTCTGAGATTAATGAAGGGGCATGGATGAGGTCTCTGACGAAAAACAAAACTAAATAAAAAAAACGAGAATGCTTATTCTAATCCTTTAATAACTACAACACCCATTCCCACATCACGAGACCATTCAGTAATTACAGAAGGAAATTTCTGTCGTGCTCCCTGTACTGCTTCTGTCCAGTATTTCAGTCACAAACTGATTAAAAATGCTGTAACATTTAAATTCAGTTGTTACTATAAGACAGGTAGTGATGTAGTTTGTTTATGTCTAATTATTATTATTATTATTGTTGTTGTTGTTGTTGATAATAAAAGTTTTTGCTTTTTTAAGCCTACGAGACCGAGTAAAGAAAAGATCCTGGGCCTGTGCAAAAGGCCGCTGAGGCTGAGAGAGTGAGGTGAGCCCGTCCTTTAAAGGAGGCTTTCTCTTTGGGGGAACCAGAGATTATATGCTGAACATTGTATTACGACAGTCAGGCTGATTTTAAACGAGCCCTGGGGGGGGGGGGGGGGGGTTTACACTTCTGGTGCCAGTAATGCTGGAAGGTAGTCCACAACTTCGCAATTAACCAAAAGACCGCGCCGTACATTTTAATTTCCTCCCCGCAGGAAATGATTTGCTTCGTTACACCTCCATTTTGTGTCCCTTCTGTTGGCTATCGGCTTTGTGTTTAATTACTTTGCGCGCCCAGAAGGACACTCCAAAGGGCTTTTCTGCAGGCGTGGAGTTCAATCACACCTTGATGCAGCTCTCTTACAATTCTCCTTTGTACCACGAGCAGAGCTTAAAGCCAAGCATTTCCAAGAAAAGTAAATACTTTACCTTGCTATTATCCTTTAATATTTTTCTGACAGAATAGTGATTTAATGTCTCTGATTTACAAGATATAAATAAAATTGAAATGTTGCGCATAACTAGACCCAGGGAGAGTACTTGGCCAGCATAATTTTGAGAAACAATGGACATGGAAGCGAACATATTATAATGAACGAGTCATAAAATAATAAAGACATTTGATGTGTGGAATGAGCAATTTGCCCAAACCCCCAAGCGTACCCCGGTTGTCGATCTAATTGGCCAAGCTGTCTACCCTCTGCCAAGATAAAATTCCGTCATTGTCCCCGTATTTACAAAAACGTTACCGTGGCACCCGGAGCAGAAATCGCTCTCGTGAATGAACGCGCGTTTTCTATCCCGCCAATACGCAATCAGCGTGCTGTCCCTCCAGAGCCCTTGGTAACGCATTGTATGTCCAAACAAACAACTATTTGCCCTTGTGAAATGGCTTCAGCATTGATGTTTCTACCGTCCCGCACTTGTGTGCGTTATCGATTTCCGCCTGTGTGTCTCTTGCATTTTGTTTAATCAACGTGTCTTTCTTTCCAGGTGTCTGAACAAAAAAAATGCCCTCAGGTTTCCGAGAGCCATTATCAGCGCGCACACCTCAGCGAATGGAATCTTATTTTAATAATCCGGCCACCAGGAACTCTAAAGAGCCGTTCTGTTCCCGCGCAGGAAGAGACGTGTTTCAGAGTGTTGTGATTCTTCAGAGCTGCAGTAAACTGAATATCAGTATTGAAGTATTTAAAATGAGCTTTCACCCTCCGTCTCTTTCTCACCAGCAACAGCAGACTCTTTTGTGCATGGGGGCAAGTGTGTGTGTGTGTGTGTGTGTGTGTGTGTGTGCGTGCGTGCGTGCATGTGTGTGGGTGGGTGTGGGCATGTGTGCGTGTGTTGGTGCGTGGGTGTTCATGAGCATGCATCTTTGTTTGTGTGTGTTTATGTGTATGAACTACTTGTATTTTTAAATTTAAAGATGCACTGAAAGGTATCTGTGTTTCAGACAAAATAATAATAATAATAATCTGTGGAGCAGTAGATCGTTTTTGACGGTTGTATCTCACAGATTACCTAATAGCTGCTGGTAATGCCTTGACAGGGGCATAAAAAACGTTTAGCTTAAAAAAATTCCAGTGTCTAGAAAATGCATTCTATTACTGAAATTATGTGTAAAAACATATTGTTGTGATGCATTTGACCTACAAGGTGTGAAAATATAAACGAGAGGTAGTTCAGACGTGATACAGGTTGTCACAGTTAAGATGAAAGCCCCAGCAACCAATGTCTATGGATCACGAAAAGAGAATGGTGTCAGCCCCTATTGCCATGGAAACAGAAATGCTAACTTTCATGAATAACCCCTGTTGTCATTGAGCAGAGGCAACAAAGGAACAGGATATCAGTATAATCAGTATAGTTCCTACTTTAATTAGCTGACTTAACATCACGATTGTAGCCAATACTTAATCACCCTGTCACCATCAGCATCTGGGATGTATTATGTACATAATTTAACATTATAATATTTGCTTTCTTATTTGAAAGTTTTGTGCTATGGATTATCAGCATTAGAGTTTGGGGAGATGTGACTTCATTGACTAATACGTGTAGACAGATCAGACCCTAGGAGTGAGGTCTCTCTGCAATGGAAAAGAGGACTCGCTGTACAGATTTTCTTTTCACTCTGTGGATCATTTGGAATCCAAGTGAAAATAAAAAAATAACAACAATAAAAAATAAAAAACGAAATGCCACGGCCTGTCCAGTAGAATGTTGTTACCATTACTGCTCTCTCTTATCAGATACGTTATATTGCCTGTAGGTTTAAAACTTTAATGCTAAGGATTTTTTCTCCACACCTACTACAATTTCTTCAGTGCAAATTGTTGCTTGCAGTGCTAAACTAGGCCCTCAGAGATGTTGTGTATGGAGATGATATTGACAAACGGTGCACATGCACATGCATAGTTTTTTTTTTTTTTTTTTTTTTAATAACAAGCAAACAACGGATGCGTTCAAACCTGGTGCAAATTATCATCGGAATGTCTGTCATTCAACGAGGGGAAACTAGACCCATTCAATGAGGGCATACATACAGTTCACAAACGCCGTTCGCTCTAACTTTTTAATTGGAGTTGTTTCTCCGCGATATCACACACGTGGGCATACAGCTACGCCTGGCTCCCAGTATTCTCCATCAAACACCAGCCGCCCAAGCCTCGCGCTCGCCACACTAACAGTGAATCACGCTCGTTTTCTGCTGGGATTCTGCATCGTGGCGAAAATAGGTTTTTGATTTTTGGGTCTGGTTCGCTACCCAGTGGCAACCAGTTATTATAATGATGTCAGGTTCTTCCCGGAGTTGCAGCAATTGAAGGCAATCCCCCAATGGTACTTCACGGGGGGCGGGGGGTTGGGGGGGGGGGGGGAGAGAAAAGGAGCAGAGAACCGTGACTATAAATGTTGAATTAAGCGCTGCCTCCCTGTAGCACTGATGTCTTAACCTTCATATACCTGCACCGGTGTTTGTGTCTACTGGGCAACATCTCTGTGAGGCAGAACACAAAAAGGTACAACAGCCAGAAGAGAATAGCCATCGCTGACATATTTACTTTCTTTTAGAGTGTGCGTACTGTACTATGTGGTATCGCTAACGCATTGACACCATCTTGGGCCACAGACAGTAGACCCAGTGCATCATGGGACTTGCGTACCGCTCTCAGCACACAATGCTGATGATGTCATGCTCTGAACTGTGCTGGGAGTATGGAGTTTGGGGTGGAAAGTAAGGCCACAGTTGCAACTGCATTACTTTTTTTTCTGGGGGGGGGGGGGGGTTCACTCTCAGGCTGCAAATGGTGGATTGTTTTGTAGTGGATGGATGTTATATATTCAAAAAATCCCTGGTCATAACAACATTATGATATCCCATTGCTGGGTAAACCTGTACATTTTGTATTCATTACAAAAGAATAAGTCCTCTTACAATGTGTGTGGATTGTGATGGCTCAGAATAAAACTATGAAGTGGAAAATACACAGTAAAATCCCACAGTGTTAACTCAACTCTAACTCTCTATTCAAAGTTCTCAGAAGAAAGTATTACCCAGATTAAGAATCTTTATGTTAATTAAGCTAAGCAAATTTCATTTAATTAATTAAAAGTTAATTTAATTAATTAGGAATGAATACCAGCGCTCAATTACTGGGTGGTCAGGGCTGAAAATCCATGACTTTCAAAAACAAGAAAACAACAGCTACAATATCTGCCTTTTTTCCTCAGTACTATTCTCAACGTAGCGAGGAGAGGATTGCGGAGGGAGGAAGAGGAAGTGTTCATTAAGAGAAGTAGCGGTTATTCCGCCTCTGAATGGAGAGTGCTGCTGTCACGTGGTACTTGGGCACACTTAGCTGTGAGATGTTTGTCGCACGCTGTGATTCAGCTCCACTAAAACGTCTTTATTCTGGGCCTGAAACACCTACGGGACCCGTGGGTGCTGATTGAGAATGGCTACTCTCTCTCTCTCTCTCTGAAATAGCTTTTTTCTCTTTCTGGAAATTTAGAACGGCAGGAAGTGGGGGTGGGGGGGGGGGGGGGGTGAGGCTGAGGTTACCTACCCTTTTACCCAACGGTTTTTCAGAAAGAACAAAAGTGCAGAATGTTTTTAGTTCAACCGTAAAAAAGAGAGAGAAAAACAAAAACATGACACACAGCGATGAAGAGTGTAAGAAATTAAATATCCTGAAATTGAACGGTCGGTCAAAAGGGTATGCTGTTCAAGGTACACTGCACAATGATGTACTGGCACAAAGCACTTTCAAACTTAGATTTTCGCTCTTTTTCCTTAGCGCTTGTTAAGTATTGAATTTTCCTCTCGTAATTAATCGAGTTATGGGGTGTTGTAGGGGGCTTGGTTTTCAATATTTCATAGCCCTGGGTCGCTCTGTAGACTTATATTCAACTCAGCAGTTAACATATGTTCTCTCTGCTCGCACCGATTTTCTGTTCATTTTCTGAGGAAATCTTTTTTTTGGCAAATAATGGTCTGTCACATCTAAAGGTTTCAGCCAACCTACAGCTCACTCTAAATCCATCAAATCAAGCTTGTCATGCGATCTGGTTTTAAACCGATTTTTTTTTTTTTTTTTAAACATTTTTTAAATCCTGTTTTTTATTGCATTGTGTCAGATGATTGATTTGGTCATACTGCTTGATTACAGTTAACACCCTTTTATACAACAGAGCGATGACAGCTTAAATAAAGGCCAGATGTAGTGGGGTAAGACAGAAGGAAAAACAAGCCGGAAAATATTCATGGAAAGAGGCTCTCCCTTTGATATTAACGCCAAACAGTATCTCTTTGAAGCTGTGCAACTGGGCTCTAACGTAGAGTCGCGTTAAAGAAAATTCATTGCTTGTTGTACAAACTGTCTCAGGAGCTTCTCCAGAAAAGACTACCGAATGGCTCACTCCTAACTAATATAATATAATGAAAAATGTTCTATCGTAGTGGATTTGACATTTCCCTCCAACATTAATTCCGTCTTACAACCATTTATCCTGCTATTAATTTATTCTTGATGGGATTTATATTTCCTTTGGAAAGTGTTCATATTAAACTCCACTTATAGTTATACACTGCCAGAAGGAAACTAGAGCACACCTATGAGGTGACATTAATTAAACATAACGTAACATAATGGCGAGAAGAGGCAATTGAGCCCAACACGCCATTTTCCTGCCACGAAAGTGTACCTCGTGCTCGCTTTACCTACAAACTAGACCGGATCTAACTCTGTGTCAGGACGGGTCGTGAAACTCCCACTGTTTCTGCCTACACAAAACAACGTGGAGATGCCGGGGATTGAACCCGGGGCCTCATACATGCAAAGCATGCGCTCTACCACTGAGCTACATCCCCATTCAGAAAAACAGGCTATATTTTAAGATGTAAAAATACAAAGTTAAAAAAAGGTGTTGATACAACTCATTGGTGATGGCTTGCAATAAATACAGTCTTGGGTAAGCGACTGCAACCGTGCAACTTTGGGTGTGTTGTTGTCGATCTGCTGGTGTGAAAGGACTTAGCAGATTCATCTTCCAATGACAGCGGTGTTCTAATTTCAGACCAGCGAAAGCAATTACCGTGTGCCCTGTTCAACAGAGAACGACAGCAAGCTTTAATGTCAATTGTTTCCAGTTGATTCTGTGGCTGAAGAGGCGTGTTACGTCTGATAATAGGTTTCTAATGAAACGGGCATGTCCTTTGAAATGTTAATTTGCCGTGGCGCTGTTCGGCTTGCCCGAGCAGAATTTTAAGGGCATGCTCGATGCCAAATATAATCCCGGCCATTACAAACCAGCAATTGGCGCAAATGTTAGGACGGAGGTAGTTCATCTTCAGTACCAAAACCAAGACAAAGACAAGTGTGGTGAACAAAAATGAACAAAAAACTCATTGGCACTGAAAACTAGAGGTAGAGTGAATATCTTGGACATAACTGACCGGATAGAGACAGAGGAGACCACAGAGGGGTGGGGCTGGTCACCGTAGAGACCGAACGCCTCACCTCAGGTGACACACCTGATATGCAGGACTGTCAGGACCATAGGCAGGCTCTACAGACAGAAACAAAACCATGAATCATAAGCCCTCGTGGACACTTTCACAATGAATAGGCAACTCTCGAGAGGAAGTAAAATAATAACAGCAATCCAGTGGCATTTGGAAGATTGATTAAAATTGACGGCATCCTGGGAGAAACTATGTGTTTTCCCTTTGGAGAGCGTCTGCCCTCTTTCGCACTATAGGTAGCGACGGAGACGCTAAGCTATCCGGTGAGAAAGCACATTATGTCTCACCAGGTAGCAATCAATTTCAATCAATCTTCAAATACCACTAGATTACAGTTATTATATGCTTGTTCTCCTTACAGGTGTTTTTAAAAAGCACATATTCCTTGATTGCATGCTATGCTAATGTTGTTAAAAATCTGTCAGAGGTTAAAAGAGGTCTCTTCCCTAATTTAGACAATACGTGGTTTAATCTTAAACCGGTGTTTTAAAAAATCAGCATCTCAATACAATTAGAAGAATAGTGGATAAAATTCAATATTAAATTGATTAATGGATTTAATTGCCCTTTGAATAATGCCCTTTTCACAAAAAAACATGGGAACAGTGAAGTTATCACCACATGTATCATTATCTGTTATTATAGCAGATAGTTCTCTCATCTCTTCCTTCTGTGCCCCTTTGCTCCAGTAAGTATTTTCAGGTTTTTTTTTTTTTTTTTGGTTTTTTTTTTTTTACTTGGTCACAATGTTTCAGAAAATTGGAATGTTTCAGTGAAAACGGGAAAGTACACACAATACAGACATGGCCATCTGGTTAATTCTATAATGACACACTTGCTATCGCTCAGGTTCCCTGCGTTACGGAAGCGTTGTTTTCGCACGGTGACGCGATCGCCTACACACGTCCCCATTGTCACGGCTGAGGGGCGCGGAGAAGGACAGACCCCCCCGGACACACCGTTAATGGGGGCAAAGGGCACTCTAAGTGCACAGATGGAGACGGGACAAGTGGTAAAAATTTTGCCATGACAGTGCGTCCACGTCACTGTGAGTGCTTGAGACACAAAAAAACAAGTGTCAACATGGTTCCTATAACTATAACTACTGGAAAAGTTATCTTTGCCTTAATTTGATTTTGTATTCAGTAACTGACTAGATAATGTCACTGTGTAACAACTTGCTAATGAGTTAGAGTAAAGTTTTTTTTTATGCCACGTAGTCTACTAAAAGTATTAATGTGGCATGTTCTGCCCATCAGCATATTAGATTTTATTCAGTCCTTATATTTATTTTTATATTTAACTTTTTATATCTATTACACTTAATTACACCTACATAATGATTTCAGTTTGTTCTGGAAAAAAGTCATTCAAACTAATGGGATTGGTGCATTATATTTGGACCTGTGTGCCTCCAGACAGATGCTGCACACGTTAACCCATCCACAACGCAGCTCTTTGGTGGCGTATTGAGGCTGGAAGCGTCCGTAGGGCACATGCACCTCCCCACCCGAGGGGCTCCAGGACGGAGAGAGAGAGGTCCAGAGGTGAGGAGTTTCCCGTTCGTCTGAACATACCACTTAATCTTATTTGTTAATGTGCCGCCATTTTGTTTCTCCAGTTTCCGGGTCGCTGGCCTTTTTTTGCACTGGGCTCACTGTGAGCTCAGCTCAGGTATTCTCAGCGGAGCTCACCGGGGAGCAGACCGGCCGCAGGACAATTCCTGACGTTCCCCAAAAGGAGAAATTAAACCGCTAAAAGCCACAGCCGGAATCCTCCTATTGTTCGTCCTTTTGTTTCTGCTGAAAGGCGCTTTTTGGTTCCTGTGGTCGAGCGAGCCGGCTCTGGGTCCAGGTCTCCCCAGAGAGAGCCGTTTGTCAGGTGTGCAGATCAGACAGAGAAAAATGCGCCTTGCCCCCCCCCCCCCCAGGTGAAAGGGGGCTGGCGGCCGGTCATCTCCGCGCAGAAAACCCAGAGAAGATGGATTCTCCCGTTTCTCCCTAAACACTGTTCCACGGAGCGATCCCGAAAGGTGAACAACAATGGGTTAACGTCCTGACCGAGGGGAGTCGGGTGTGCGTTGGCCTGCAGTTGTCAACCCACCCCGTCGATCCTCACACGGAATAATCCGTAATTCAGACCCAGTGGTTCTGCCAGGGGCTGCCTCAGTTTGGTGCATTATTGAATTTGCTAGCAGTGCTACCTGCTGTGCGGGGGTGGGGGGGGGGGGGGGGGCGTATCGATCGAATGAAGACCATCTTGTGCTGTAATGAGCAGTGCAGACACTGGCCCCCGAGAATTTCGCTTTTTTTCCCTTATTACTGACAGTCCGGCCCAGGAGCCTCGGGTGACCCCAGAGCTGAGGCGTCCTTATCTGATGACGCAAATAAAATGCCGCTGGCCTGAGTTGTCGCCGATGTTTATTTCACGGCGGAAATCCATCAGTTCATTTGTCAGCCGCTGTACCGTACCGTACCGCAGAGAGACAGAGAGAGAGAGAGAGAGAGAGAGAGACGCCTCGTTCTGAAAAACCAAGATTTAAAGATGAGGAACTAGAGGAGTAGTGCTCGAGTTCCATCAGGCATGAGGCCTGCACTCTCTCTTCCGCCCTCTCTAACAGCACTTTAATATTATGCATCAGGAGTAGTAGTGATGCCTCATTCTCGCAAAAAAAATGTCCTTTCCTGCTTTGTGGGCTTCGGTTTCATCGTATCCTGCGGCTTCTGGTGTGCCGTTTTCTCTCGGAAAGTTTGCCGCCTCCTGCCGCCTCGGTTAGCGTAGCGTCGCTCTTCGCCGTCTAATGGATGAGGCGGCCCAGAGCGGCCGTTACGCCGCACGCCCCCTACACACACGGCCGACACGAAGGCACTTAGTGGCACTGAGAATCGCGGGCCGAGCAGATCGGGAGGAAGCCGCGGAGGCACTGAATTTCCATTTCTCTCTCTACAGCTCTGTCTTCAGCGTTCCTCCTTTCTAAGGCCTCGCAGGGCCCCGGTCTCCCCTCCTGCTTTCTTAGGTTAGCGCCCCGACGACTGATGCCGCTGTAATGTTTTGGAATGTTAATGGCGCGGTGATTCCAGGCGGAACCGCGCGCGGCTGCAGCGCTGCTCTGTAGAGTTAAGAGCGGTCAGAGTTTAGCCGCCTCGTTTCGGATGATAAAGTCGCTTCTGCCTCCTGTTTTTTTCCGTCTCTCTCTCTCTCTTTTTCCCTCTCCCTCTCTCTGTCTCTGTCTCTCTCTCTCTCTACCTCTAGCTCTGTATGTCTGTCTGTCTCTCTCCCTTTCCCTCTCTGTCTTCCTCTCTCTGTATCTTTCTCTCTTTTCCTCTTCTCTATCTCGCCCTCTGTCTCTCTCCCCCTCTCTCTGTCTCTTTTTCTCTTTTCCTCTTCTCTCTCTCTGTCACCCCCCCCCCTTCCTCTTGCACGGTAAATATGTGTTGGACTGTGGCCTCTGGTCAGGGCTCTGACCACTGCTGCTGCTGCTGCTGGAGGTGGTGTTGGAGGCAGAATCTCTCTCTCCCTGTGGTTAGCCAGTTCCGTTAGCCCCAGCAGGCTGCATGCATGCAGCTCACCCACTTTTCCCAGCTGGGGCAGAACACAAATAACTCTGAGCACGCCACTCCCCCGTCAGTCTAGACAGGCCCGGCTCTAGCCTTTGTGCCAAATATCATGGATGCAACACATTTTTTTTCTTTCAGTGGGGCACAAGTGAAGTGAAGTCCCCTGAAAACAGACCCCTGCCCAAAAAATTTTAAGGACACCAGCACCCATCTCCTATTTGTGATGAAGAAGAAGTGAACATGTGATCATTCAGAGACTGTTCATTAATGCGCAATAGCCACGGCCTTCTCCAGAGATATGTGCTCAAGCCCTCATACTGAGGAAAGACAAGAGAGTATATCTGGGTTTAAAAAGCAACTGTAATTGATTTAGTGTCCTTCAGAAACAAAGGTAAAGATAGCAGCTGAGTCCTCTGTTTTTTTAACAAAGGTACCCCAGGAAGAGTTAAATCTGCTTCGCGCTGTGAAGTCCCCTCTACCATTTTCCAACAGCATGTTGGATAAATAAAAATAATACCAGCATAATCCAGAGAGACTCAGTCCCTCTGATTGCAAATGGATCTATGAAAAGCAAGCACAGAAATGTCAAAATGAATGTTTTTTAGCTTATATGTTGTAAAAAAAAAAAAAAAAAAAGTTATTACACAGATCGCATTTATTATGAATTCACATTTCAAATGTCTATTTCTCGAGTGGTTATTAAGATTTCCCACTACACTAGAATAACCAGACTGCACAAACATTGATGTGGTATTTTAAAAATAAAATATTTGTACTGCATGTGAAAAGACTCTGGGGCATCACCAGGGATTTTGGGCCCCACGAAAAGATATCACATTGGGCCCCACCACCCCAGGATTGGGCCCCACCACCCCAGGCCACCCCGTCCCGGTACAATTATGGCAACCACAGCAAATCTTATGAGGACCCCTGTCAGTCAGGGCCCTTGGGCTCATCCTAACCGCCATTTTATTACAGCACAATGTGCACAAACCACGACTACAGACTACAGACACTCCGTTTGGAGTAATTCATGTTCCATGACAGCATTTAAAACAAGATAAATTGTGCTTTGTCAAAAAAAAATAGAGCATTTTGGCAGAAATGTGCACAGTCTACCTCACCAGGAAATGAGAGAGTAGTCTGGCAACTCTTCTCTAAATAAGCCAGACTCAGATGTTCACGAGCCAGACTAAAACTTCCTTTTTTGTTGCCAGGCACCCAAAATCAGTGTAAAGCCGGACCATTAAATTGGAGAAGGTTTAAGTTTCATTAGATTTTTACTCTGAAGCATATGGCTCTGGGAGCTCCTGTATGATTGTGCATATGATGGCGTACAGTGTGCTTGGAAACTGTTTGAGGAAACACACCACAGCGTGTTGAGCTCAGTCGTCTTTAAGATGCTGTCTTCAAGGAAGGTACCCAAAGGCATATGTTTCCTGCATCTCAGTCAGTCATTTGTGTCTCAGATTTGTTCTATGCCGGTTTTTTTTGTTTTGTTTTTTGTTGCTAGGCTTCACTTTTTAAGAGCGGGTGGCAAGAGTTCACAAACCAGGCTTACGTTCTTCACCTGGGCTTCTCCATGGTAACGAGGGCCCCCCCGTCGAGTTCACAGAGCCCCCGTCGACTCATCTGCGATTCCAAATGTTTTCTACCCTGGGACTACCCTGGGTGCGAGAAAAAAAACACAACTGCAGCTGAAAACGTTGGCCCAGATCATTAAGTCGCTCGTTTCCCTATGGCCCTAACGAACGGCATTTCTTTTAGCTTAATATTCCACGTATAGAGATTGTGACAAATAAGCCACCCCTTATTTGCAGAACGTCATGGAAACAATTCAACAGCCCCATCTGCTGGAGGCATTTGAGGCTCGATGACCATCCTCACCTTGTTAAATCTACAGTTCACTGCCATATCATACATGAAGCTCCTTCTGAAACCAATTGTGTAGCCTCGTCCAGTTACAGCTTTGATTCTCTTCCTCAAACACTAATTTGCAAATACGTACATGAGTCAGTATAACGCAGTAGGAACAACCTTAATAAGATGGCAACGTCCATTTGAGTTGCGCTTCGTACGGCAGTAATGGAACCTCAGTCACCGGTGCAATTATAGAGAGACAGTGGCCTTAATGCAATGAGTGCCTCGCGTGCATGACAGAGCGAGTTAAAACAGGCAACTCCAGGTGCTTCAGACAAACAGGAGCACAATGTGCAGGATCTAAAGTTATTTTATCAATTACAATACACCGTTTGGCATTCTGAAGGTGGACAGATTTGACAGATGACAGTATATCACCTTAGCCACGTACAGTAATTACATATACATGTAAGACAAAACTATTACGAAGGCCCTGTCACACACTGGCAAAGCCTGATATGGGATGTCCAACACTTCTACCTTAACTTCCGGAGACCCAGCAGGAAAAACATTATATAAGTGTGTTGCATGATAAATAAATAAATAAAAACGTGTTGCAGTGCGAATATTTTCAAAAATATTACTTATTGTATTTTTATTGAGTCTATAGCAGAATGTGTAGTACAAAATATGCCTATTGAGATTAAGACCAGAGACTGTATGTCCCCTGCAAGGGACAAAAAATGAATTGCTGGGTCTTACTGTCGGAGTTTAACAGCATACGTGGTGCATGTGAATTTGGGCCCAGACACGACAGGTGTTTCTCTCAGGTGTTAGGAGGTGATTGACATTTGGCAGGTAGAAAGGCTACACACCACACAGCGACTATGACCGTTATTGCAGCATTCGATAATTATCGTTACAGTATATCGCCCAGCCCTGGTCTTAACAGTATACTTTGCGCATGTCAATGCTTAAGCCAGCCAGGCAAGGTAAACAGTACATGAAAATTACAAAGGCTAACACAGCTGGGTTGTCTAATTACTCTGTACTTACGTATGTTAATTCTCCAAAGTATCTGAACTCAATATTTAAACCCTGCACTTAAGTGTGTCATATTTAAAAGGTCATCACAGCAACATCCCAAGTGTTTGGCTTTTAAAATTGAGCGCGGTTGTTGACACGCTAATTCCAAACGCTAACCTATATGGGCTGCGATAAATTATTATCATAATTTGACGGTGAATAAATTAGTCAGGGGGTAATTGCTGTGTACATTCAATTTGTTAATTAGAGTTTGTTCTTGTCGACCGGCGTCAGTACAGGCGCGGGAGACGGCTGAAGACGCCACTTAATGTCACTTGTAGACAACGCAATTAATCTCGCAATGGCGTAAGGAGCGTCTTCAGCCCAGAGGCTTATGTCTCCAAGTGTCAAGAGCACAAGGCTCTCTGTATTCAGCGTTCTCTCTGGCAGCTGGCTTTCGTGCTAATCCTACGCGCTTTTATTCCTCTCTCTCTGCTGCTGAGCAGGGGATACGGGGCAGGTGGTGTAGTATAATGGGTAAGGAGCTGGTCTTGTAACCACAAGGTTATAGGTTCAATTCCCGGGTTAGGATACTGCCGTTGTACCCTTGAGCAACCTTAAGGTACTTAATCTGTATATAACTAGCTTCAGTGAATTAAATGCTGCGCAAAAGTTGTGTAAGTCGCTCTGGATAGGAGCGTCTGTTAAACACCTGTAATGTAATGCCTGCCAGAGGGCATTATCGGGAGGACGCTGCTTCAGGCGTCAGGAGGACAGCGCAGGTCGCTCCTGTAAATGGGAAAGGGAGAGCCCTCGCTGTACTCAGTCAACTGATTAATCATCCCTAAATTAAATGCGGTTTAAAAAACTGAGACGTTTATCTTCAGCCCAGTAAAGGGGAAGGGCTGTCGACCACCATCTACAGCACAGGTGTCAAACTCCGGTCCTGGAGGGCTGCAGTGTCAGTTGGCTCTTGGTGTGCTTCAGCGATAGTGATTCATTTAAGTCATTGATTGGCTGAAGAGCCCACACACCTTGTTACCA
This sequence comes from Anguilla anguilla, assembly GCF_013347855.1. Classification (NCBI taxonomy): domain Eukaryota; kingdom Metazoa; phylum Chordata; class Actinopteri; order Anguilliformes; family Anguillidae; genus Anguilla; species Anguilla anguilla. The sequence goes on along the minus strand of NC_049207.1, from coordinate 53,515,377 downwards.
AGGCCTCAATTGGCTGCTTATTGAAAGGAAAACACAAATATCCGCAGACACTTCAGCCCTCCAGGACTGTCAGACACCCCTGATCTGAAGGCAGAAACAAAATGTACGCGGTAAAATGTTCACTATCAACTCAACTAGACGACAGAGTTTATATGTGTGAATGGGGATCGCAGGGACTCTATCGGAACATTATATTGTATATTTTACATCGTGCTAAATGGGCTCTGCTATTTCAGGTTTTATGAGAACTGGCAGGTTTGCTAGAAGTAAAAGTCAGCAGTAGTTTAGACTAGACGCCATACAGTGGTCCAAGCTTTTTGCCATTTATCAGATAGGCTTATAGAATAATGTACATTTGTTATTTAAAATCTATTTATGCAGCCGGATATTTAGTAATTTTGGGATTGGTACACTATATGATCAAAAGTATCCGGACACCCCTTGGTCTGGGGCTTTGGGATCAATTGGAAAGTCAACTGCCAGCCAGGCCTGTTCGCCCAATCAGTGCCCAACCTCACTAATGCTCTTCTGGTTTAATGGAAGCAAATCCCTGCAGCAATGCTCCAACATCTAGTGCAAAGCCTTCCCAGAAGAGTGGAGGTTGTTATAACAGTAAAGGGTGGACCAGCTTCATATTAATGCCCATAATTTTGGATGATATGTTGGATGTCAGGTGTCCACATACTTTTCGCCATGTACTGTACCTCGGGAAAGGGTAAAACAGTAGTAGCCCCACCTGGATATTAAACCTACAACCTCAGAGTTACCCTACTATTAGACTACACTGCCACCACCTCCACTGCCCACAAACAAACAGCTAAAGCAATATCTAATTAATATTCATAGGTCAACTAAATGCACAATCACAAAAAAACAACTAATCAGTCAGAAATGTAAGCTTGTCACACTTTTATTTGTGTGAATATCAGATAATCTGACATTTCTAACTGTGCTTGCCACCGGTGCCGAGAGCACAGGAGTTCTGCTTTGTTTGATAAAGATCAAAGCCAATTGTCCTTTAATGAAATAGAAACACAATCAAGAAAAAAAAGCAATAATCGTTTATCATAAGTGTACCAGATGTCACATCCTACATGTACACGTGTTTTTCTCCAACAAGCACATATGAAGATCTGCATACAAACTCATCGCTTGGTTTAGAATATCTAAAACTAAATTGCCTGCATATTTGTTTTGTCAGCTTGCTGGATGTGACATTTAAGTGACAAAAAAAAATCTTGGCTCGTTTGGAAGTCCTGAAACAGAGGAAAAATCCGCAGGATGTTTTGGTTGAAAAGAATGGCGGTGTTTTGGCAGGCACACAATAGAGGAAGGCTTTACATTCAACGCCGACTTCCCTAATGAGACGCGGCTTAAGCTCAACTGTCACAATCCTAAATCGCAGGCACCCAGAAACGTGTAATCTTCCCGAGTGTGGGGACGCCGGGCGCAAAGGCATACGCTTTGTGATGTCAAAGCAGAACCCAGCGTTCCCACGTCACCCAGGACAACGACACGGATCTGCAGTCTGTTCTGGATGACAAGGGAGGGTAGGCGGTGGAACCTCCATGCGATCAAAATTCCAGACCCGCTCATACGGACTGACGAACCAATCAGGTGCTCCAGATGGAAGACCTTGCCGTGGAATCTGGGGTCCACCCGCGTGAAGTCTCACCACAGAACTTAATTCGATGTTCTTCAAAAAACCCAAGCCAAACCTTTGATCAACTGTGATTGTAAATATATATGTAGTATTTTTACTATAAATCTGCAAGGGGTACACAACAGCCATCTTTGCGAACATTATTTAAGTGTATCCAAAGGATTGGTGGGGAGAAAAGAAATGAAAAACACAAAAAGGCTTTTCATTGAATAGATGCTATTTTCCGATCAGCAATAAACAAATTTATTTCAATTAAACCTGATACCTTTGTGAAACTGGGCATTTAGCCAGTAGTGTGTCGGAAAAAAACAACTTCTATTGACTGTAATTAACTGGTAATATAACTGACAATATTGTTTCAGTGCTACATATTTCACAAGCTCCCTAGAGGCTAATGAAAGGCAAGGAACTTTTTTAACATCCCCAAGTCTCTCGTGTTTAATTATGACTGAATTCAATTAGAGCACACATATCAGATATCTATGCCTTGCAAATCATAACCTTTCATGGGTCAGTTAACCGTTACTGTTTGCACCCATCTTATTCCTGTATCATGCTGCTAGCTGCTTCAGCACCATGTCGCATTGGGTTGGCCGACATAACCAGGTTTTCAATGTGCAAAGCTTTAATGTATACTTAAATTTTTGGTAGCGTCTCTTTTTCGCCAAGAAAGGAAAATGTGTTTTTTTATGGGTATTTCATAAGTTGCACAACAACTAAAACAATCTGGCTAAAGTTTTGTAATGGCCCTTTTTGGTGATATTTCTCTCTTTTTTTCCACTGAGAGCAATCATGTATTGGCTGATTTGACCTGAAATGGGATTCTTTGAGGAACAACCATTAGAGGATTTTCTCACTGTCCTTCTTTCTCTGAACACAATTGAGAAGGCTTTAGTTTATGACATAATTGTACACCCACAGTCTTGGCTGGTGAAAGTAAGGGTAAAGTAGTACTTTAATGATGATGAAACGCATCTGACTAACGATCCTCTAATGTGCTTTTTAATCCGGCAAACACAAAGGACGCCCGTTTTGACCCCGTGGCTGTCGAAGCCCCGGTTGTCTTTGGTTTAATGGCCTTTCTTTGTGTGTTCCTTTCAGAGAGACTCTCAGCCCTTTTTGTTTTGTTTTGTTTTTTGTTTTTTTTTGCAGAGCCTCTCCATGCGTGGTATCTTTTTTTGGAGGGCGGTGAGTCATACTTTCAGACGCAGACACGCCAAGAGAGAGACGACACAGGGTCACACCCTCGCTGTGAAACGGGGGGCGCGGGCGTCGACGCCGGAGTCAAACGAGTTGATGGCGGGAGGCGGTTTCCCGCCATGTGACTCATCGGCCGAGTCGCGGGCCCCCGAAAAGCGGTTAGCCGTCCCTCTGATCCCGCCGATCTCCCGTCGTTTTCCCAGTTCTCTCCAATTAATTCCCATCAGCCCCCTCACCGACGCGAAAAGAGCGCAGGGCGCCTCTCTCTCACAACAACACCGACGTCTGCCGTCGAATTAATTCGGACACCTGTCTCTGGAAAGAGGCATGACCAGACTTGCCAAAATCAATTTAGCGGAACACCCAAGGATGAGGCTGACCGGACGTGACCGGTAAGGGGGGGGGGGGGGGGGGGGGGGGGGCGCGTGGGGATGGATGTTGCGGGGGATTCACAGATTTCTGTTTAACCGCCCATCTGTGACAATTAATTCTGAGGAAAGGAATCCATTCTGTTCCTCTTTTTATTATGTTATTTTTTTCCCGTCTAAAAAAAAACCGCCACCAGCATCGCAGGCGCTCGGCTCAAAGGAAATGGCGGATAAAGACAGGCTAATGTTCCATTCCCGTGTAAAAACGGGGGTGGGCGGGGGGGGGACGGGGGGGGGGGGGGGCGGAGTTGTTTTCCACCAGACCGTCCTCTCAGACGCCAGCCTGTTGCTCCCGCTGCCCGAGCTGATTATTCCGCGCACCTGTCACCCACCTGCCCGTTAGCCACCCGCGTTTCATCATCCCCTGTCCCCGCGAAGCCTCCCTCGTGTTTTCCAAAACCGGCCTGTAGTTCAGCAAACACCCCTGCTTTTCCCCATCATGGTGCAGGTCTGTGGTTTAATTAGACTTCCTCCAACAGGATCAAACTCCCAGGGTACAGTGCTTCAGAGGTCCGTTTCGCTGTGTAATTAATCTGCTCATAAATGAGTAACCTGCTACTCCTCTTTCCAGCAGCGGGGACACATTTCACTGCCCCTGGTCTTTAAAAGACATTCTTTCCTTTTTTTTTTTCAGAAGAAGATACAATGAAAAATAAGGATAATTTTTAATGATCAGCTGGAACTTGAACTTGGGTGGCTCATTTGGAAAGGCCTTTTCTTTTGACTGTGGGTGTCAGGTGCATGAAATAGCGAGGCCTTCTGTGTATGCAATTAACGGTTATATTTTCATTTCAGACATTTGGCAGCCGCTTTAGGCCAAAGCAACTTTCAAGAAGTGCATTTAACATGGCAAGCAAACACCAGAGCTAGAGATTGCAGAAATGCATTATCATATAACTGTCACTATCAAGGTGCTGGTCTCAATACTTGGTTGATAAAGCAGGAATATGGTTTGTTAGTTTATTGATTTTACATATTAAATAGAACCATTTTTTGGAAACAAAATTTTGGAATCTATGCAGGCACAATAAGATGAGAAATCACAGTGTGAAAGAGTTTGGTTCCAAGGAGACCAAAAGTAAGATATCTAACTTAGCTATTTCACTCTGGACTGTGTTTCAGCTTAATGCCGCTTTTGCCGTTTGCAGAGAAGATAAATTGCAAGTCCTTTGTGATCCAGAGTAATTGTGTTTTTATCACTCTTTGGCTCGGTTAATGCGAGAGGTAGTTCAGAAACTACCTATGGGGACTACCTCAGAATGCCTTCCTGTTGCAGTAAAATACATGAAGAGTGAGTTCCTGTTCACAAACCTGTTCTCACCATTATTTCTCTCTTTGTGAAGGTTGTTTGATGTCAGATGTCAGCTAACCGCAAGAGCTAAAATAATTGCCCCATCAGTGGAGCCTGTTAAACGGCAGTTGCAAAAAAATTTGCATTCCAAAAAGATAAAAGTAAAAAGCAAACGTTTCTCTGGATGTTGTCTTTGTGTTTCTCACTCTTTCTTTTAAATCGTGCCAAAGATAATTTAACTGAATCTATGGATAACCAATGTGACAGATAACCAAGATTCCTCCTGAGAGGTAGAATCACATATAGGATTTCTGTTTAACAGAGGGAACTTACTGAACATTAAAAATGCCGTAAATATCCAGCTGTTTAAATGGATCGTCTCCTTCGATTCAGTAGTGTTGAATCGAAGGAGACGGAATGAACACTTAACTGTGAGTGAGTGTTGTAATCAGAACAGGATGTGCGAGCGTCGATTCCGAGCCGCGTGTGCGTGTGTGTGTGTGTGTGTGTGTGTGTGTGCGCGTGTGTGTGTGTGTGTGTGTGTGTGTGTGTGTGTCTGTGTGTGTGTGTGTGTGCGCGTGCGCGTGTGTGTGTGTGTAAGGTGTAAGTGCAGGATCAGCAGAGTATAAGAGGGCATAGGCCTGTCAGGGTTGTCTGTCGAGGCTAAGGCGTGAAGCGCCGAGGGCTAGCGGGTTGGGGGGGGGGGGGGGGGGGGGGGGGGGGGCGAGGGGTGCGGGGGGTGGGGGCGGAGGGGGCAGAGGGGTGTCTGCTAGGATGTGACAGGGTTACATTAGCGCTGAGAGGGAAGCGCTGTCACCGGGTTGTGGACGGAGACCGCTTACGGGTCCAAGGACACGCACACGCACACGCACGCGTCGGCCTGTCAGCCAACGCCACCGTGAAGCTGTCGTGATGTGCGGAGAAGGTCAAAGTCAGGCGATGTTAAACCTGCGGCCCGGCCCGAGGGTCTGCGTTATTCACTCCCGCGCAGGTTCACCGGTCGCGTAGATCGGCGGGCCAAAGAACAGCGCAGCCGTTAGCGTAGCCTCGCGGCTGTTTATCCTTCACCTCCCACAGTTTCTGTCTCTCTACACAGAGGCATTTCACATTAGTCTCGGGGGAAAATTAATAAAATCGAATTAATCCCCTTTTCTTCTTTCGCATTCTCGACTTGAGAAGGCAACAGTGCTACACTGAACAGCGGGACAGCAGCTTTGAATTCTGGGAATTTTCAATATCTGCTCCAAAACATGAGACTCGAACATAGCAAGGGGCATTTTCAAGTTTTTGATTTTTATTTATTTATTTATTTTTAAATGTATTATTATTATTATTGTTCTTGTTTTACTCATGATTGCTTTTCTGTTCTTGTAGCTTTTGATGTGCGATCCCTTCGCAGTGTCGCAGTTCCTGAACGTGACAAGGATGACATGCAGTTCCTTTCAGACTGCGCTGAAAGAGTGGAGTTTGTGTGAGTACCTGGGGGGTGGGGGGCGGTGTGGGGGGGGGGGGGTCATCGAGAGTTCAGGAAGGTTTTTATAGCAGGCAGATGTATACTTTCACCACCTGGGTGTCTGGGTAGCCGTTCCAGCTGTGAGGTTTAGCCTCAATGTAGGGGACATTACCGGAGAAGTCGAAGGAGCCTGAAATAAGCTGGATTGTGAAAATTGTACTAATAATACCCAACCCTGTGTTATCACAGCCTGGGGCACATCGAACAGATAGTTGCCTTGACAGAGAAGCTCTCCCTGTTCTGAGTTCGATTCTGCCCCCAGGAATATTCTGCAAACCACCCTAACCCACCGGATGAAAAACATAATCGCGATACAAACAAGGCAGGGAGAGAGACTTGTTTTGTAATTCACACGGTTTAGATGTCTGAATTGAAATATATTGTTTATACATATTTGTTTTCACATGAACCTTTTACATTAAATGTGCCATAAATTTTTGCACAGCCTGAAACCCAGTTTGGGACAGGTACGGCTGTTGTTGTCGGCAGGTAGGATTCATTAGCCTGGTTTAGGCGACTTAAAATAATTTTTTTTTTAATTTTAAAAGGTTCTTAACATAAATGTCCCGGTTGTCTTTGGTTTAATGGCCTTGCTTTGTGTGTTCCTTTCAGAAAGACTCTCAGCCCTTTTTGTTTTTTTGTTTTTTGTTGTTTTTTTTTTAACATAAATGTCCATCCTTTTCATAAGAAGATTTATGGGTACTAATTACAGGGCGGTACTCTTCCCCCCTTCCCCCGATGTCCTCTTAGATCTGCACACACAGGTGTGAATGAGCGCTCCACCAGGGGTCTGGGAAGCTCAGTGATCAGTGAAGCCATTGATCTGCGGATCAGCGTCGAGGGGCCCTGTCGATTTGAGGCAAAGCCATTTGGAAGTTCGGGGATCTCGGTTTGATCAGAGAGGACGAAAGACAGGATCAAGGCCCCGGCCCGACCGCAGTGCTTTAACCGCACCAAAAATTGCGGGGAATATCTGCAGTGAGAAAGTGAGAGAGAGAGAGAGAGAGAGCGAGAGAGAGGGGAGAGACAGAGAGAGAGAGGAGAGAGAGACGCGGGGGGGAGAGAGAGAGAGATGGAGAGAGAGAGGGAGGGAGAAAGAGAGAGAGAGAGAGACAGAGAGAGAGAGAGAGAGAGCTGGACGCCTGATTATTTATTCCAGCCGCTGCCAGACTTGGAGTGGCCATAATTGCAGCCTGAAGTCCCAGATAATGAAGGAAAGTCCGTGTCACGCTGCGCTCGCCCAAAAGAAAATGCAGCGGCGGAGTCGTCAGCGAAGGCCGAGGGCCTGTGTGGTGGTCAGGTGACGGGACGGTCTCCTAATCACATCGACACCGGCAGAGCCCTCCAGCGGGCCGCTGACCTTTTGATATCGCGGTGCCCGACGAAACCCAAATGGACTGTGAGTGAGGGTGATTCAGACGAACACGGGGGGGGGGGGGGGGGGGGGGGGGGGGGGGGGGGGGGGGGGGGGGGGGGGGGGGGGGGGGGGGGGGGGGGGGGATGATGATGATGATATGATTTAACCTCTCACCACAGCAGTAGGCTATCTGTGAGGCCTGTAGGGGAATGGTAAAATAGAAAAAAAATAACTGGGCATAGAGGTGGGATTCTCCCAGTGCAGTGGTCCCCTCAGCTCTGTTCCCGGAGATCTACCGTCCTGAAGGTGCCACAGATGAGCAGTGCAACGAGATCTCCAGCCGTTGAATGAGGAGTGTGCTTGGTTAGGGCTGGAGTGAAAACCTACAGGACGGTAGATCTCCAGGAACAGGGTAGGGCAGCTTGCTCTAGCTGGTGAGTGAGGCGTGTGGTTTCTTTGGGTTGAGTGAAAAACCTATAGGAAGGTGGA